>NC_077228.1:201602738-201691464 GCF_027887165.1 Monodelphis domestica
TTTTCCTCTCTTTCTCTGTGCCTTCCAGTCCCTGTACCCCACTCCATCCTAGAGGACTTTCTTGAGGTGTCAGACCAGGAAGTCCACAAGAGCAGATGTAGAAGGGAAGACTGTTCCAGGTGTTTGGGTCCAAGCCCCTTGAGGCACAGGCAAGGGTTGGAGGCCATGGATATTGGGGAGGGGGGAGTGTGAGGGAGGAAGAAGCTAAACCTCACATGATTACAACAAAGGGAACCAGCTGAGGAGTGGAGACAAGAGGATAAGTGGGAAAAAGCAGCTGGAAGCAGAGAAGAGCTACATCCTAGTCCCACTCTGCCTCTTGGCTAGAAAATTGGAACAAGTTAGAGATGAAAGAATCTGGAAATGTTATCATTTTGTTTCTCTCCTTTCATTCCCCCCACAGCATTATCAGCAGGTCTTCCCTTTGTCCTTCCTCCTCACTCTCCATTCATCCATTCCTGGCTTTAGGACCTCTCAGCCAAGTAACAGTCTGAACCCTGGCGCAGTATCACATTTAAGAATTTATTGCCAACTAGAGAAGGCAGATGGAAGTATCCCTCTCCCAGGTTCCCCTTCCCCCCACTTCATCCTGAAAGAAGCAGCCCTGGATATAAATGTCATCCATCCATCCATCAAATTTTTCTATTTGGCTTATTCATAGGCTTCCCCTCTCCAAGAACAACCAATGGTACCTTGTTCCTTCTCTGGCTCTGGATGTTTCCAGAGCTCTGAAAGGATCGAGACACAACAAAACAACAGCACAATGACACTCTGGTCTTTCAATTTCTAAGGGTAGGGGGCCCTGAGAAGAGCTTTCCTTGATTGGAAATGAATTAATTAGGAGTGAGGCTTTTTAAGTCTCCACGTTAGGTTATTTATAGTGTTCAGTTAATTTTGATAATTAACATTGGGGGCAGAAAAGCAAGTGCCTAGGAATCTAGTGCTTGCCTAGAGAGATATGCGTCCCCCCAAACACCTCCCCTTCTCCCCCATTGCTCTGCTTGGACTCCATCAAAATAGGCTACTCCCCGCCATACACATTTCTAGGTTTTTCTGTAAGTAGGGCAAAGGAAGAACATTTAAAGGACCTGGGACCATTTGAATGAAGAGTTGTTTTGAAGGAATAAAAGATTATAGGCATTTGAAAGAATAGACTTTGACTTCACTAATCCAGAAATTCTCAAACTCTCCAGCTTGAACTCATGTCTCTGAACCCAGCACTCTTCTCATATATGTCTGCTTTTAATGATATTGGCTCATTATTTACCTTCTTTTCATGTTTCTGTATCCTGAATTCTCTCACTCCAGATAGATATAGTATCTTTGCAGAAAGAGTCTAAACACGGATCACCAACAGGAGGTGGTGACAGAGTCATTACTAGGGTAGGGTGACCAGGGCTTTCCCCAAGGGGACCAGAATTTTGAGGACATTGTCAGCACTTGTGCTTCCTGACAGATAGAAACATTTGAGGTTAGCACCTAGATAACAAGAGTAATTAGCTAAAATAGAAATCTACCAGATTTCTTTTTTCTTCCTGGCAGCTCCTCCATTATAGGTGAACTCCTCCTCAGCCTGGTTCCCTCCCTGATCCCCTTCTTCTGCCATGGCCTCCATGCAGCAGTCCCTCTGTTCTAGGATCTTAGTCTCCTACAGCAGGGTAGTGTTCCAGGGTCTCTCTTTCTTACTTATGGAGCCCTAGACTGTGAGACCTAAGAGCTTTCTTCTTGGTCCTACTCTACTCAACTAAATGATCTAAAATGTTGATTTGAAGAACCCTTTCCTGAGGCCCATGTTGTGGTGTTAGTTACAAGTGTCAGAATTATTCACAAGGGCTTTGACCTCCTCTTCACAGGGAGATGGCTGAAGATACAATAGAAGGGGTGGTGCAGTCCTGGCTTTCATGGATCCCTCTGGTACTGGGTCTCCACTTTCATCTCCAGTGAAAAAGCTCTCTGTAGAATGACTGGGAACAGACAACAGGAAATTCAGATGCAAAGGGGATTCCCTGGTGGTTTCTTGGCTCCAGGGCCTGCCAAGGTGTAGATGCAGGACAGGAAGAGTAAATCTGGCAGAAAAGAAGCTAAGCTTCTTATGTTCTGACAGCTTGTACCTAATTTCCTGTTTCTCTCCTATCTCCTCTCCCCTTTCTTCATACATTCTCAGATGTCTCTCCAGCCTGGCTTCTTCTTCTCCCTTCTGCCCTCTCTCATTTCTCTAGAGTTCTGACTTCAATATGCTCTGATGTTTCAGGGGAAGTGGGGAAGGAATAGTGGAGAAGGGAAGAGGGGTTTTCTTTCTCCATCACTCTTTCTTCCACTAACTGCCTCACCCTGGTGATGATCTTAGTTTGTTTTGGACAATCTGCTAGGAAAACCATACTCTGTGCCATGCCCATGTCCCACTCTCTCCTAGATCAAACCCAGATGTCCTCCCTCCTCTTTCTGATACCTATCCCTACTCATCCACTTTCTCACAGTTCTGCCCTGGATTCTCCTTCTCCTGGACTCATATTTTCCATTTCCTAAACCCAATTACTCCTTCATTATATGAACCTTAACTCCACTCTAGGCACTTATTTAATTGATAAGTATTTTTGTTTACTCCTGAGCCCTCTCATCCATAAGAATGTGAATTCCTTCAAGGCAGAGACTTTTCTACCACTTGGGGATGCACTGAATCAAGTGTGTTATTTGGCTTGGAACCTGTGGACCCATGAATTCTGAGGAACCCTGACTCCCCATGGTCTGGGCTTGTTATACCATAAGTGGAAAACTATAGCAATAGTTTGAACCTTTGTCTGTTAGACTGATTAAGTCTCATGGACTGTCTCAATGTCTTTTGAGGGGAAAAATAATTTGACCCTACACTATGTACATCTTGTTGCTACTGCTACTGAATTCTACCCAGGAGCCCCAGATATACTGAGTAACTTAGACCTTTGGATGAAAAGGACTGTCTATCTTTATCCCTCCCTTAGTAAGGGAGGGCAGGGAACCCAATAACAGTCTCAACATATTCACCTAGGGGATGGCTTCTCCATTCCCATTACAGAATGGGTTGTGATGTTTTACTTGTAACTAAGGACTGTGGTAACATTGCTTATGTTTGTCTTTGTCTTTATTCTCCAACCATTATTACCTGTGATTCAAGTTCTCATCCTCTCTGCAGGCCAGATTTGAACTACTCTGATGGTTTCCCAACAGGCTTCCCTGCCTCCATTCTCTCTCCTGAAGCTTTCAAAATGGTGAGATGGAAATGAGTACTGTATTTGGACTTAGATTTCAGTTCCATCCTTGCCTCTTACTACCTGCATGACTGTTTTCTGATCTGAGTTCCTCTGCCATATGAGGAGTTGGGTTGACTTGCTGAGCTTTAAGATTCCCTTCAGGGCTAAATCTATGATCCTATGAAATGATTTCTCCAAGGTTGGGGTCTGATTAAACCCCTTGTTCAAATACCTTCACTGAATCCCAACTATTTGTGGAAAAATTGCAGATGTGTATATATAATATAATACACATTATGTATTATGTATTATGGGGTGTATGGGGTGCTCAGGGAGGGGTAGTATCTCTGGTATGGAGGGCTTGTCATGCCCTTCTAGGGCAGCTCTCCAGCCTCTGACCCTCACCTGACACCCAGCTCTCACTTGTGGCTCCCAGTAGCTGCTAGCATGCAGCAATGGCCACACCCCGGGCAACAGCTTCGAAAGGCTGACTAAACCTTGTGAGGGTAGCCATCGGGTCATCGTGGACCCCTGGTGAACCAAGGCTTTGCTCACCCAGCATGTGAAGACTGCTTCGGCGGAACAGGCGGAAGAAACCAACAAGAAGGTTCAACGGCTGAGATGGCGATGCAGCAAGGCACTGTGGAGTGCTCAGGGTGTGTTGGAGCACAAAGGACAACATGGCCATCCAATGCAGCTGAGGAAGTCTCCAGGTGTAACGACTTTTCGTGCCACTGGACCCAGGCTTCCAATGCCAAGAGAGTGGGACTGTCTCTGTGCACCGACTTTTCCACTTAAATCTCCTTCACGCACAAGTGTCTTTGTGCACACTCATCTATACACCATAGATGAAAACGCACAAAGACAATCGTCATCCTCTGTTTCCGAGAGACTACTACTACACATTATGTATGTAATATATATGTCTATAGCAAAAACATGTTCTGCACTTTGTAACCTGGGGCTGGTGACTAGGAGAGGGAAAATCTGGCCTAGGGTTTCATGAAATAGAGAACTATCCATGAGGAATCTTCTACCAAAGCAGTTTATAGTCTTAGAGACATACCTGAGAAATGGAAAAGTTAGATGACTTGTCCAGGGTCAGACAGCCTGTAGATATCAGAGCTCTGAAATGAATCCAGGTTTTCTGATTCCAAGGCCCCACCCTCTATCCACTATAGCACAGTATAGATCAGTGATGGTGACCCTATGACACAGGTGCCAAAGATGGCATGCAGAGCACTCTCTATGGTCACTCCTCTGCCCTCCCTGCCCTGGAAAGGCAGAGGGACTGGGGGGAACAGCTTTCCTTCCCCTCTCCACCATGTCCAATGACATTTTTTCACATCCTCTGCCCCTCTGCCTTAGCAGCCCAATGGGAGTATACAGGTGGTAAAGTGGATGACTTACAGGGCAGAGCTGGAGGGGAGCAGAGTGCTCAGGTCCCTCCCCTCCCCCTCTCTACACTTTCTGAGGACATTCCTCATTTCACCCACATACCTAATGGGATCCCTTCCTCCCTCCCATATGGGGTATAAAGGGGGAGGTTCAAGGTGCCCCAGACACTCTGTGAGGGGGAGGGGCAGAGTACACTGCCTGGGAAGGGATGGGCACAGCACTTGGTCTGGGAGATGGGGTGGGGGCGGGGCCCAGCACACCATCTCCAAAAGGTTCACCATCACTGGTATAAATGATTGGTAGTGGATTAGTAAATGTTTAATTGAATTGCATTACTAGCACTACTGCTGTAGTGGTGGCAAAATCCTTAATTTATTTAAGTCTCAATTTCCCCATCTATTAATATAAGATACAGATTACTTTCACTATTGTTTCTCTTCCATGCCACAGAATAAAGATGACACTGGCCTTTGGAAGAGAGTGTCAGGAAAATATAAGCTCCTTGAGGGCAGGGAACAACTCCCTTTTGTCTTTGTATAGCCAGTGTTTAGAACACTGCCTGGCATATAATAGCCAATAAATACTTGAGGATTGATTAATGGGAACTATGTGTCCTCATCAAACTGGGAACTAATTTCTGGAGGGTAGGGAGGATCTCTTTCCAGGCAAGCTGGGAACTCCCAGAGGGCAGGGCCCTTGCCCACTCTTCCCAGTCACACACTTTTCCATTTGTCCCACCAGCAGGAGTACAGTCCATGGTGCTGAAGGAGAAAACAGATCTCCAGCAGACTTTGCTTCTTCTACCTACCACATTCCTTCCTAGGTTGGGTCATCCCAGCTCTGCCCAGGAGACTAGCTTGTTCCTTAGAACCCGAGGCCAGAGAGCAGGGGATAGGAGGTGGGAATGGGGGTGGGACCCGCACTGAGCGCCTCCCGCCGCCCCCACCCCTGCCTCCTTTCGAAGTAGAGGAGAAGGTCCCGCGGGAGCGCGGGCTCCTTTCCTTCCCCCTCCTCCGTCCCGTCTCTCTGCTTGTCTTCCCCGCGAAGGAGAGCAGATTTTTAATTAAAGTGGAAAAAGAGCTGAAAATATATTCGCATTTAATCATCTTGACGACCTTTTTGCTTAAGAGTTTCCAGCTGAGGGGGGAGGAGGAGGGTCGTGGGGACGGAGGGGGGGGGGGGGGTGCGGGTAGGCGGCAGCAAGCGCTTCAGGAGCCTCCTGGGCAGAGGCAGCAGCATCTACGCCGCCCTCCCGTGTCCGCCAGTAGCCTCAGTCTTGTATGAATAATGGAACAGGAACCGAGCAGCAGGCGGGCACTGCATGAGCCAGCTCAGCGATTTTGCTGCCTTCTTTCTCCTGCTCCGGGAGGGACCCCGCCTTCCCTTCCCCCCTCCTTGCCTCCTCCCCTAGGACCCTCTTTCCTTCTCCAGCCACCTGCCACCTCCTGCTCTGGGCCGACTCCGGGTCCAGGCCCCTTCTCTCCCCCGTAGGGAGCTCAACCGAGGATCCTGGGTCACAAGGTCACTTGTGAGTGGCTCTTGCTGCCCTTTGGGTCCAGCCCCCTGCCCTCTGCCCTCACAGTGTCTATTGTCACTTTCTCTCCCTATCCCACCTCTTTCTGCTCCAAATTTCATCCATTTGTCTTTAGGGTCTCATACTAGTATTCACCTACCTCCCAAGCAAACATCTTTTATTAGAACCTCCAACCTCAGAAAGGGAATGCCGCCTCCCCAGTTCTCCAGCAAATGGGTCCCCACAGTCCTTCTAGCTCCCTTCTTTCCAGTTCTGCTCCACCCTCTTCTCCAGAGAGTCCTTCGTGGAACTTTCAGCTCGATCTAACTCTTTTCATTCCTGACTAGCCCCACCCTGCCAACGTTGATGTCTAGAGAGGTCTGTTCAACTGGAGAATTTACTTTTCTTTCTGTGGCTATATACTACCTCCTCCATTCCACTGGGAGCTCCCTAGGGACAGGCACTGTGTTTCCTCCTTCCTGGGCATCTATAGTTCTTCCAAATTATTAGGCAGAAGAGGGCTAGATCCTAATCTAAAAGTTTGGTTGACTGACCTTAGTTTCTTTAGAATGGGAACAGCCTCAGATCATTACACTTGACCCCACTTTCCATAAGAGTCTGAGCTAAGTCCATTATTTAGATGCTCTCCTCCCCCAGATATTCCCGTGGGAACTTCAGCCTGAGACAGCTTCTCTGTAAAGCTGGTTCTTATCTCCACAAGGGAGGATGTAGGGCCATTGCCCTGGAATTGCTCTGGTCTGGTAGGCCACCTCTTCCTTCCACATTTTTTTTCTGTTGGAGTGCAATTAGATGGCACCCACTATAGTCTGCCTTTTTTTGCTTTTAATGTCTTTAGCCTTTAATGTTTTAGCCTTCAGCCCTTTAGTCTTTAATATCTCTCTTGGAGCTTAAAAAGAAGAAAAAACATGGGATGCAGACACATGGAGACAAACTGATCTATCAAAACTAGCTATCTTGGCAAAGGGCTGGAATTGGAGGAGATGCCCACTAATTGGGGAATGGCTAAACAAGTTGTGGCATATGCTTGTGATGGAATACTACTGAGCCATAAGAAATGACAAACAGGTTAATTTTTTTTAAAACATGGAAAGGAGAAGCTAGGTAGTGCTGTGGATAGAGCTCCAGGCCTGGAATTGAGAGAACCTGGGTTCCTCTCTAGCCTTAGACATTTCCTAGTTGTATAGTCCTGAGCAAGTCACTTAACACCAACTGCCTATCCCTTTCTGCTCTGCTTTCTTAGAACTGATAACTAAGACAGAGGATAAGGTTTTTTAATTGTCTTTTTTTAAAAGAACAAAACAAAAACATGGAAAGAACTGCATGATATTATGAAGAGTGCAATGAGCAGAACCAGGGGAACATTCTATACAGCAACAGAAATAGTTTGAAGAATTACTTGTGTACATCTACCTCCAGAGAGAGAATGGCTATATAAGAACAATTAAGACTTGGTTTTAGATATAATTTTAATAAATCAAATTATTTATAAAATAATTTCTTTTTAATATACAATTATATAAATTATAAAATGCACTTCTCTAGTGCAAGGAGGGGAGGGAGGGAGATGCCTGGGAACTTTAATGTAACAAAGAAAAAATTTTAAAAACCTCTAGCTATCAATTTGACAGGGAATATCAAGAAAGGCGTCCTGGAGGAAGTATGTGTGGAACAGAGATGAGAAGGAGAAGAGGTGCAGAACTTGACATAGAGAAGGCAAGTATGGATGGAATGTAATGGGTAGAATAGACAATTGTCACTGAGAAGGTCCCATTACCTCCTAAACATTTCCTTCTTACAACCATAGTTTCTAAAGCTGTGACTTTAAACATTAGAACTTTGTTTTCTGGATGAAGCATCATTTTCTTCAGATTCCAGTGGACAGTGTTTGTTGACTAAAATGCCTCTGACACTAAAAGTGTCTCAGAGAGGGGAAACAAATCAAGTAGCTGACATTCACAGTGGATATGGAATTTATTAAAGACCTTTATCATTTGAAAGAGGGATAAGGGAAGAATGTAGGCTTGGGAATCTAGGTGGATGTCCTCTACTCTTTTGCCAAGGGCAGAAGTTTGGAGTGGGGAATGGCTGTGGCAAAAATTATGAGGTAGGAAAAGGCAAGGGACAGCTGTAGGACATAGGCTATAAAGGCCAGGTAGGGAGCAGCTGGGTAGCTCAGTGAATTGAGAGCCAGGTCTAGAGATGGGAGGTTCTAGGTTCAAATCTGGCCTCAGACACTTCCTATCTGTGTATCCCTGGGCAAGTCACTAAACGCCCATTGCCTAACCCTTGCCACTCTTCTGCCTTGGAAGGTAGGAGTTTTTATTTAAAAACAAAAAATAAAAAATAAAGGCCCAAATGGTGGGGACAATTGGTTGGTAGTAGTGGCCTTTTGGAATCTGGAATGGGGGATGGGAGAAAATGGAAGCCATGAGAACCATGGAATTGATCTTGCTTGAATCTAAAGTTAATACACTGACTCCAGATTTGATCCGATTTGGCTTTTGAAGTCTGACTATAGAATCTTTCCTTCTCCCATCCTTTCCATTTCTGCTGCCCTCCCAAGTTTCCTTATGTCATAGGAGAAAGGAACTGAGGACAAGGTAATCACCACCTCACTTATCAAAGTCAACAGAGGCAGCACCTAATGGACAGCAGAGTTTTCCTTACCTTGCCTGGCTCCTGGCCTAGGGCAGATGGGATACAGCTGGGATAGAAAATCTGGAGAGGCACAGGAATCTCTCTCTCTCTCTCTCTCTCTCTCTCTCTCTCTCTCTCTTCTCTCTCTCTCTCTCTCTCTCTCTCTCTCAAATTGCTGCTCCTAGAAGTCCCTCCCCCTTTCCTAGATGGAGCCAAGAAGAAAACATTTGGGCTTTAGGGGGATTGCAGATGAAGAGGAAGTGGAGGGTTCAATGAAACTGAAAATCACGCAAGGTCCATCTGCAGGTTGAAGATAAAGCCAAGACCAGAAATGGACATGATAGATGATTCCTTCAGTGAAACATACAGAAAGACAACATAAGAGAGATGTTTTTTAATATCTCATTTAATAAATACTGGACACATTTTTAAGCCCTTACCTTCCATCTTAGAATCAATACTATGTATTGGTTCCAAAGTAAGAGCTAGGCAATGGGGGTTAAGTGACTTGTCCAGAGTCACATAGCTAGGAAGTGTTTGAATCCAGACTTGAACCCAGACACCCCCCCCTGCCCCTTGGACACACATTTTTAATTCGAGAAAATTCCCCTCTGTTTGGCATCTGGGCTATTAAATAAATCTTTTAGGCTGGAAAAACAGGTAGAGGCATCCATTGCAGAGATGCTAGACTGAGGGATCTTCAGGGGGCACTTAGACAGGAATCTGGGGAGACTTGGAGAATGAATCAAGTCAGTTTAGAAACCTTGAATTCTACAAAGCTAATGCAGGGAGTGAGGAGAAGTAGGGATGGTGTTATATGTTGGAGGAATGGATAAATTCTGGAAGTCTGGAGCAGAACATCCTTTGAATTTCATTCAAAAGTGACTCATTTTGGAATAATGCATTTGACCCAATGTTCATGAGGACTGTGTTTCTCCCTACTTGCCTTTTAATTAACCAATAGCCAAGACCTGGAGGTGGGGCCTTTTGGGACTGGGGGGGAATGATTGATTCTTTGGTCTAAGGAGGCTCCTTCTTCTAACTTCCCTTGCATCAGCTCTCAACAGTTTTCCTTCCTCTATTGCTATGGTTCATGGAATTACAAAATATTGAATCTGGAATGAATTATAGAGATTATATGATCTAGTCTAGAACCTTCATATTGTTTTATTTTATTTTTCAAACCCTTACCTTCTCTCTTAGAATCAATACTACATAATGATTCCAAAGCAGAAGAGCTGGAAGGAGGAGGTGATTAGGATTAAGTGACTTCCTCTGGGGCACACAGTGAGTTAGAGTTTGAGGACAAATTTGAATCCAGGACCTTCCATTTCTAGGTCTGACTTTCTATCCACTGAGCCACTTAGCTTTCCCTTCACATCCTTATTTTAAAGATGCCAAAATTGAAGTCTTGAGTAATTAAATAACTTTCTTGCAATCACACAGCTTACTGGCACAACAGACAGAGCCAAAGTTCAGGTTCAGACCTTCCAAACTCTTTTGCATTTTGCTTTACTTCTGTCTGACCAGTCTGGGAAAAGAACAGAGTAGGGCACAAGAACAAGAGAGACTTGAAGGGGTCTCAGGAAGCCCTCTCTTGGGCGCACTGAGCAATATGAACACCTGGGTCTATAATATCTTTTAGATAAAAGGAATGAGAGGCCAGGAAAACTTCCTTTCAAACCTCCCCATAGGACCTAAAAGAAAAAGGATCCTAGGTGAGGGAATGGAATAAAATACATCTAAGAAAGAATCCAGGAAAATTATTGATGTTAGTGCTATTATTATTGAATGAGCCTTGTAAGTGATCCCATCAATGGTACCATCGATCAGTAATGATGGTGATCTGAATCAGCAAAGATCTTCACCTATATTATTAATATGAATGTTACTATTTGAATGCTACCATTCAAATAACCAGTAATTTACAACTCAGTAGATCCATGATCTCACTGTTGTGGATAGACTGTCTACTGGTGCAAATTACAAGCCATCCACACATTTGCAGCCTGGGCTACTCTTATCCATGTCATTCCATAGATATGCTAGGAAGGGTCTACCCAAAGCACTGAAATCAGTGGTTCTCAGACATTTTGGCTCATGATAAAGTGTTCTTTTACCTGAGGAGCAGAGGCACCAAAAGGTTTCTATACAAGAACTATGAATGGAGATGGATCTATGGGGCCATTCAAGGGAAGCTCTGCTCAGTTCCTTGGGCAACTTTGAGGGACACGTTTGGGACTTTGGAATTTTCAAGCAATCCCCTTACTACTGACAACTAAATTGGAAGATCCCCTAAGTCAGTAGACCTCAAAAGGGGAGTGATGGCACTGTTTATCTTTATTTCCATGGGCTTCTCCATAGATGATTGAGCGAGGGTGCTACTTGGGTGTCCTACCTCTACCCAGGCAACATGGTGGCTTCAAGCACTCTGCAACTAAAGGATATATTCTATCTAATGGATAGAGTGCTGAACTTGGAGTAAGGAAGCTGTAGGTTCATCTACCTCAGCTACTTATTACCTGTGTGGCCCTGGCCAAATAAGTTAGCATCTTCTAGCCTCAGTCTCTTCATCTGTAAAATGGGGATAATAGCACTACCTTATGAGATTGTTGTGAAGATCAAATGAAAGAATGCGTATAAAGTTTTTTGCAGACCTTAAAGGGCTATATATAACCTACCATTACTATTATCATTACCATTATGTGACCCCAAGTCTGAGTTTTAGGATGTTACTTCCTCAATATAGATGAGTTCAGAGCAATTAGGTGGATAGAGAAGCAGGCCTGGTTTCAGGAAGACCTGAGTTCAAATGTGACCTCAGACAATGCCTAGGTTGTGTGACCCTAGGCAAGTCACTTCACTCTGCCTCAGTTTCTTTATCTATAAGATGAACTGGAGAAGGAAATAGTAAACTACTTCAGTATCTTTGCCAAGAAAACTTGAACTGGTTTCATGAACAGTCAGACATGAATGAAACAACTGAACTGAGGCAACTAGGTGAACAGATGGAGCACCAAGCCTAGACATGACAGGTCCTGGATTGAAATCTAGCCTTCCTAGCTGTGTGACCCTGGACAAGTCACTTAAACCCCATCGTCTAGCCCTTACAGCTCTTTTGCCTTGGAACCAATATTTAGTATTGATTCTAACACAAAAGGTAAGGGTTAAAAAGAAGAAACAATAGAACAATAAAGGTGACTGAGAAGCAATGGCAAAATATAAATATTTCCAGTCTTGGAGACAACTCTGTGAGTTTGAGAAGTCTGGAGTATTCTAGTGCTTCTTGGCAGCAGGAAGGTGACCCTAGGCAGGCTTGCCTGAAGAAATGGAACTGGAAAGAATTATTTGGACAGTGCAAAGTTGAGGTGAAAGATAAAATACCAATTTGGCAGTAATGTAAACCACTTCATTTTTGAGGGTTTTAAGTCTGTCAGTTTATTACTCAGTTATTATTGCTGATTAAGTCTTCATCTATGTGCACTTGTCTCTTGTGGTAAGCCTTTCTTTGGTGTTTGGGAAATAAATAGCTGTCCTATTCATAATTTACATTAGATGTTGAGTACCTTTCTACAATCCCTACCCCTCAGTTTAGGGACTCCCAGTAATTTCCCCAGAGCTTTAGGATTGGGAGAAAAAAAGAGCCTTATCTCTCTCTTGAAGGGCCAGACTTCCTTATAATTGAAGGTAGTCTAGAATTGAAAGGGGTCACTGAATGGAGAAGGAGAGAGATTCCCACCCTCTGGATCTAGTAGCACTTCTCATTACATCTGCAATTGCAATGCCTAATGTTTCATAAAACACCTAGCAAAGCCATAGCATCCTTTTGAGAATCAGAGCTCTAGGTCTCACATTCTATTGATAGCAGTATAACACTCAGACTGTCACTCTGTTATATATACTCTCCCTCTCCATATGTAAGCAGCTCATTTCTTTTTCTTTTTAAAATCCTTACTTTCTGTCTTAGACTCAATACTGTGTATTGGTTCCAAGGCAGAAGAGCAGTAAGGACTAGGCAATGGGGGTTAAGTGACTTGCTCAGGGTCACACAGCTAGGAAGTGTCAGAGGCCAAATTTGAACCCAGGACTTCCCGTCTCTAAGCCTGACTCTTAATCCACTGTACCACCGAGTTGCCTCCTTCATTTCTTTTTCTGAACATATATTTTCCCACATGATATTTTTATGTTATTTCTTAGAAACAAGTCATCATCTGATATCTGCTATACCCCAATTACATGTATCATGTATCATGTATCTTTCCAAAGTCTTTTAGGTTGCTTACACTTTTGATTCTTCTCAGACCATGATGTTTTATCATTTGTAGCCCTTTTGTTTAGACAGATGAATATTGGTGATTAAAAAAATTTTAATATTAGGGAGAGGTTGTGGATCTCGTTATACTACACTATTCTCTTCTCTTAAGTCACTCAACTCTTTATTCTGTTACTTGTACCCTGACCAACCATAAAACTGGGTTAATTCTGCCTAGAGACAGGAGGTCCTGGGTTCAAATCTGGCCTTTGACACTTCCAAACTGTGTGACCCTGAGCAAGTCACTTAATCCTTATTGCCTATCCCTTACCACTAATTGATTCCAAGATGGAAGGTAAAGGTTTAAAAAACAACAATTGGGTTACTTCCACTATTCTCCTCTTCCATTCCTCTTCATGTGCTATTGAATGGAGCTGGAGGAATTCATGAGACTCCACTATTTTATGTAATCTAACCTCAGTTGGACCTTTACTGCAGCAAAACAATCTTTTTACTCCCTTCTTAATTCATTCTTTTTAAAAAACCCTTACCTTACAATACTGTGTTGGTTCCAAGGCAGAAGAGTGGTAAGGGCTAGTCATTGGGGGTCAAGTGACTTGCCCAGGGTCACACTCCTGGGAAGTATCTGAGGCCAGAACTGAACTCAGGATTTCCCATCTCTAGGCCTGGCTCTCTGTCCACTGAGCCAGCCAGCTACATCCCCCCTGCCCCCGCCCCCAATTCATTCTTTAACCCATTCCTCTCAGCAGGTATTATCAACCTCTCCTCATGTCTCCCATTGAGTCAACTGGTGGCATAGCAGATCCTGAAGTCAGGAAGAAATGGATGTAAATCTGGTCTCAGACATGTACTGGCTGTGTGATCAGGGCAAGTCTGTTTGCCTCTCAACTGTAAAGTGGGGATAATCATTCCTATCTTACAAGGTTGTGAGGATCAAAGGAGATTTTTAAAAAAAAGCATTTTAGCCTAATGTCTGCTACACAGAAGATATTATATAAAAGCTTATTACCTTTGCCCTTCCCATACAACCCCTCCATTCATACTTTTACCTGAGGATCTTGACTTTAACTTAACTGAGAAAGTTAACTGTGAACTGCATTTTCTTGCCTCTACATTTCAAAACTCTTTGACACTATCACCCATTCTGTCCTCCTTTACTCCAGTCTCTGATGAAGGACTGACTGTTATCCTCTCCATGGCTCACCTCTTTACATGTAGCCTTGATCCCATTTTCTCTCATCTTCTTCAGCAAATTTCCTCCACAATCATCATCTCACTCTAACATTCAATGTCTCCCATCTGCTGATTCTCTCCTTGATGTCTACAAATATGATTAAGCCTCTCCTATATTAAAAAAAAAAGAACCACTCACTTGACCCTGCCATTCTCTCAAGCTTTCTCTTTTTTCTCCTTCCCTTTATAGTCAAGTCTTCTAGAAAAGCTGCCTGTTCTCATTGCCTCCACTTCCTTTCTTCTCATTCACTTTTCAGTTTCTTAGATTCTGGCTTCCAACCTCATCACTCAACTAAAACCATTTTCTAAAGGTAACAATGATCCTTTAATTGCCTAATATTTCAGCTTCTTTTTCCTTTCTCATCCTTCTTGACCTCTCTGCAGCATTTGAAATTGTTGGCCATCTTCTCCTAGATATTCTCTCCTTTCTGGGTTTTCCTGACAGTAGAAACATTTGTGGTTCTACAAATATAACTGCTCAGCCTCAGCCTCCCTTTATCATCAATACCATGTCCATTAACCCCAAAGCTCTGTGCTGCACCCTGTTCTCTCTTCTCTCTACACTCTCTCAGTGTGGATTCATCTTATATAGATTCAATTATCATGATATCTCTATGCAAATCCATTTATCCATTCCTAGCTTTTGTTCTGTGTCCTAGTTCCACATCACCTACTTCCTCTTGAATATTGCAAACCAAATATAATAGCCATCTCAAATTCATTGTGTTCAAATCATCATCCATTACTCTAATCCCCAAACCTATCTACCTCCCATCCAAAACTCCCTATTGTCTATGGAGAACACCACTATTCTTCCAGTCTCCCAAGTTTCAAACCTTGGAGTTACCCTCAACTTCCTACTCTCTCACTTTTCATATTCAATTGCCAAATCTTGTCAATATTATCTCCACAATACCCTCTTCTCCTATTTGTTAAGTGAAGGCACTCTCTCCTGTACTACTGCAACATTCTCTAATTGGTTTCTCTGATTCATTTCTTGATGTCTTCTCAATTATCCCCCCTTTTTTGGATGTTGGTACCACATGTGTCTTTCCCTCTAATCATTCAGTTTCTCTCGGTCTCTCTCTATCTCTCTCTCTCTGTCACTTATCTTGAAAACTGACCCCTTTAATGCTTTAAAAAATTGTGTCCCCCTAACATATTTCTTTGTATGAACATGATCTGTTCCAGCTGTTCTTTCCTTCATCATTAGTGACATTTCTACTCCCTCATATGACATACTTAGAGCTTCATAGATTTTAGAGGCTAGGGAGGTACCTCAGGAATCACTCATCCAATGCCTTCATTTTATGAATGAGGAAAATGAGGGTTAGTGAAACAAAGTTATACATCTAGTAAGTGATGGTGTCGATCCAAAATTTGGGGTCTCCCAGTCCAGTTCTCAGATCTCATAGTCCAAATTTGGTGGTTCATTTGCCATTGATATTTAAATGTTTGTTAAAGAGATGCTAGCAAATATGCTCCATATTTGGGGAGAGAGAGAACTGATGCCCAGGATATAGGAAGTGAACAGAGTGCAAACCAGAGACAATGATGCTGGGAATTATTTGAAGGAAAGAATTTATTGTAATGGCATTGGAAAAGTCAGGGCAAGCTACTTGGAAAAGGGAGGAGGATCTGGACTAAGTCTAGAAATCATAAAAACCATGAAAATATGCAAATTAGATTTTCTTTTTCTACTACAACACACTGCCTCTGGGTAAACCTATATATGTCACTAAATATTCATCTTTCCCACAATTTCTACTTTGAGGCTTTAGCGTTCTTTTAAGGTTAGGCCAATGGACCAAAAAGTCATAATGAATTCAAAAGTTTGGTATGGGGACTAGTGACAGACGATACCTATTGTCAGTTAACTCTGGAGACTCTCATCACCAAGACTTGGCTGCCATGGGATGAATTTTTTGTATGGACCAGTCTCAAAACTTCCAAGGTGTGGATAAGTTCTTATCTGTATCAATGAAGGAAGATCCTGCATTCATGAAATCACAAATCCTGGAAGTATTGAACTATGTTACTCTAATAAAAGTCTGGGGATCCTATCTCTCCTATTAGATTAGGGGCTCTCTAAATAAATGGGCAATAAAATAAAGGGCCAATACAAATGAATTTGGTACAGCTCTGGGCACTTGACTGGTGACTAAAGTCTAGATTTTTACCTTGACTCTGTCCCTTACTAGCTTATATGATCTTGTCTCTGGGCCTCAATTTCCTAAAATTTCTGGGCCCCAATTTCCTAAAATTAGGACCTCGGATTAAACAATGCTTATAGTCCCTTTCCAGTTCTCAAATCTATAAGTAATTTCCACTGTGAGAGAATTCTACCAACATGGATCATAATATAGAGTATTAGACAGTTGCCTGAAGTTCTTAGAGATTAAGTGATTTGCCCATGATCACACAGATCATAAGTGTCAAAGGCAGGATTTGAACTCATGTCTTCCTCATTCTGATTCCAGCACTCTATTTACTATGGCAACTACTGCCTTTATTATATCATACTCTTAATAATAATTATCTATAAAAATTGTATTATTGTTTAAGTGACCAGTGTTATCAAAACTATTAATAATGCATTACCATCCACAAAGCGGTTATTAACCATAAGCAATCTTTTAGTAGAACACATTAAGATTATATTCATTTATGCATGACTTTTCTCAATGACTCCTTGGAAACACTATTGAGGAATGGAAAAGTTTTCTAGACTGCCTCTTAACTACTTGTGTGACCTTAGGTCCTCAGGACCTCTGTAAATCTCAGTTTTACTCATCGGAAAAGTAGGAATAATTATAACCATAGGACCTACCTCTGAAAAGCTGAAATAAAATAAACTATATTGCAAATCAAGGAAAGAGTGGGTAAGATTACTGCTGTCATATTGTATAGAGGTAAACCAAAATGAAAGCATGTGAAAGGGATAAGGAAGAAGGGGTTGAGTCTCTCCTTTTAGAAGTCAACACTAATTCCACAAGTCATAATCATAGTAAGGTAGCAGGTGTTAAAAGCACAGAGGAATCTATGACCTCTCTGGAGATTCCTGAGGTTAGGTGCCAAATGACAGGGCACTGAAAAGGGAATGTGAGGCATATGAGCTGTTTAATCTCTGACAAGTTGCTTTCCCTTTCTGAGCCTCAGCTTCTTTTCTGCAAAATAGATTCTGTCCCATCCAACTCTTAGATTCTAGGTTCTGTGATTCACTGGTGAAGAGCTGGTCCCCATGTTGTCCTACTGGTTCCCTAGCTCAGCTCCACCCTTTACCACAAGGGCTTAGAAAGGCAGGAGTTGTAAGAGCCTCGGTACCTGTTAATGTCCTAGGCCACAGCTGCTGAGGCTCAGGGGTGTAATTCCTGCTTGGTTATTCCTGGCCCTCACCTATGTTTCACCGGATGTATATGGTTTGAGGGAGGAGCGTGAGTGTGTGTATACATGTGTGTCTGACTGCTCGCCTTCTGGAGCTGGCCCAGCTGTGAGCAAAGACAGAATTCAGCTATCATTGGATCGGCTCCAACCCTATGCCCACTTTTTCTCCCTCAGAACCCAGATGAACCCTTCATCCAGGGAGAAAGCTGTTTGCAAGGGAAGTGAAAGTTCCACTTGCCCTCTTCTGGATAGGTGTTTGCATAGAGAGAGACTCCATCTCCCAGCCAGGCCAGGGAGAGCCCAGGAGCTGGGGAGCAAAGAACTGAGGGATCTGTGTTGGAAGTGGAAACTCTAATCATAGGTGGAGAAAGAAACAAACAAAAAAAAAACCCGAAAATAAACAAAAACAGAAAAAGATAAAACACGGCAGAGAGAGGAAAGGCGACCGAGATTGTAAAGAAGTAGCGACTGAGATACGAAACCAGGGGAGAGAAGAGAGGGCTGGCTGGCAGAGATAACAAGGAGACCGAGCTGAGGCCAAGGGATGCAGGGAACGAGAGAGATGGAGAGGCCCTGAAAACACTGCCGGCCAAGGCTGGTGAAGAGGGAGACACAGAAAAAGGAAGCTCAGGACCTGGAGATTAGTTGTAGAGGGATGGGAGGTGGGGAGGGTGATGGAGGAGCGGCTCGGCTTTACGGCCGGGTCCCCCAGCATCCCTCCCCCCCTACTCCAGGCCGCGGGGCTGAGGGGTGGTGGGGCGGGGCAGCCACGGTTCCGGGCGGGTGGGCGGTATGGGCGGGGAGGGGGCGGGGCTGTAGCCCTGGCTCTCCCGAGTACCTCCTGCAAGCAGCCAGAGGGAACGGAGCCTCGGCCGGCTCCTGGCGAGTGCAGAAGCAGGACCAGAAGGACTGAGCTAAGGAAGCTGGGTGGGGGCGGGAGGGAGGTGCCACCAGGCACCCAAGGGTGGTATTGCCCACTTATCCAGCCATGGAAGGGCCGTATCGCCTGCTATTGATGCTGCTGCTGCTGCTTTTGGGGGTGAGTTCGAATAGGTGTCTTCTCTTCGCACGCACTGGGGTTGGGAGGGTGCGCAGAGCTCGCGGAGACTAGAGCAGGCGGACACTTGGAGAGGGAACTTGACTCCCCCGGGGCACTCACTGTGCGCCGGGGTAGAGTGGGAGTCTCTCGGACCAATGCCGAAAAACCTAGGGAGAAGGGGGGCGCAAACGGGACTGAGATGCCTGTCTCAGAGAGAAGCGCGTGTCTTCGGGGGAGGTGGCAGCTTGGACGCTTGGGTCCGAAGCAGAGAGAGAGCTGTTGAGGTTCGGCGCTTTGGTCTCCAGAGTGGGGTCACGAAGGGAGGGACAAGAGGGGAGATGCTCCGACTCCTTGGTCCCCGGGAGGAGTAGGTCGGCTAGAGTATTCCGACGCCTGAATCATCGAGAGGAGCTTCGTTTGACCAACGATGCCAAGGGAGCGATGGGGAAGGGGATGAGTTGGGTGGGTTATTTGGGCTTCCGGACAGACAGAATGGGGGAGCAGGCTCCAGCGATAAGATCCAATAGAGGCAGTGGGGGATGAGGAACGGGATTCGGGAATTGGGGGCAGGGGGTAGGCAGAAGGTATTAAGGGTGGGACTTTGGACAATAGGGACAGGGCAGGACAATGAAAGGAGGGGAGGGGGATGCGCTAGTGAATGAAGCCGGATGGCTGCAGAGAAGGGGCGTTGGAGGAGCAGATAAGCAGGAAGAGGGGTCATGAAAAAAGAGATGGAGCAGAAACAGGCAAGGAGGAAAGAAAAGCTGAAAAGTGGGGGTGGGGTGGGTTGGAAGACAGAGAGGGGGCTGAAGTAACGATGAAATGGTCAGACCAGAGGGTTAGAGCCTAAAAGCACGGGGGCTATTCAAGGACACTTTCCCTCTATGTCTTACCTAGCCCGGAGATTGTAGATGGAGAAGGGACTGGTTGTAGCGGCCAATCTCCCGGGTTCTCTATCCTCCTAGAGCGCTGCGAGTCACTTCTCGAAATCCTCCTAACTCTCTTCTCTCACACCCATCCGGCGTGAGCTTCTTCCCAGAACCCTCTTGCACTCCACCCTTCGCCCCTTTCCCAGCCAGCAGGCTAGGGGGTAGCCTGCACGAGCTGTTTTTGGCAGAAAGGGAGGCAAAGAAAGAGGATCCCTTCCGTTGTTCAGGTCCCCAGTATAGGACAGAGAGACTGGATTGGCCCACGGACGGAACGAGGAAGGTTCTCCGGGGGCGGTGGTACAAGTTAGGTCTGGCTCCGGGGGGTATAATGAATCAAGTGTAGAACCCAGGAGACCAATGGCCAAGAGAGGGCGCTCTGAGGAGGGGGAAAAGGGGCAACCACAACAGCTGGCATCCCGTCCCGTCCATTCCCTGAAAGATTAGTAATGAGCTGCTCAGAGCATCCCGCTTACAAATCCTTTCTCACGGCTGAACCAGTTCCACCCAGCCCCGCACACTTCTGTCCCACACTCTCTGGGCTATCTTTAACTTCTCCCAACTGGGTCTGCTGCCTGGTGTCTGGCTGAGGAATCCACTCTACTCCCAGTCTTGGGAGTTGGGAGGGTGAGAAGGGTTGGCATCCGACGGGCGCGAAGCCCGGGTCTCTGGGGGACAGGAAGCAGAAGCCGAGAGAGGCGGAATTGGGGAAGGAAGAAAAGAGTGAGTGGACTGATGCCTGGGTTGCTGTGTCCGAGGAGTTGTCTCCTTGAGCCAGGAACGTCTGGCTTCTGAGAAACGAGCGAGGGACAGGGGGTTGGGGTGGGCTGGGGGGCGGGCCAGGATCTTCCCCAATCCCTCTTCTGCTGAGTCATAGGGGGAGCTGTCTCAAGTGAAGGGCAGAGTGTCCCCCACTGAGGGACCACAGTCTTAAGGTCATTTGAAGAGTTCCATGGAGGGGGCCAGATTAGCTTCTGTCCTTAGGGGTCAACCCTAAATCAAGCTCTAATAGCTCCAAATGAGGCGCAGGGTGGAGAAGGCAGGTAAGGATTTCTTCTTAGCCTGTACAAGCAGGCGCCTTCAAACCGCCTAGATCCTGAAACTACGTCTGGAGGCTGCCTTATTGCAAAATTGACCCAATGGGGTGGGTGTGGCCAATTCACAGAGAGCTTTGGATGCCCAAGATGGGGGCCGAGACCACCCTTTCCCTGCGGCCTCCCAGAGCACTTTGTTTTGTACCACTCAGATGACATTGATCTTGAGGCTGAAGTGCCTGGAATTGGGAGGGGGGGAGGAGAATCGTTTTGGGGGGAGGGGGCATAAGTGCCATCAGAGAAACTGTGGAATGACCCCCTGGAGAATCCCAGATCTGGGTCAGGTGTGTGCATGAGGCAAGATTGGGCCTGAACTTCCCATCAGACACTCTCAATGACCACTCCTTCTCGGACTACCTAGCTGCAGGCTTTAACCAGATCTGTAGTACTTAAGCTCTGTGTGTGTGTGTATGTGTGTGTGATGAATGCTTTTCACCCTCTGGTGCCTCTGGGCCCCTTCTCAGAATCATGTTCTTAAGAAATTGACGGGAATGCTAAATTTCAGTTGGAGACTGCTGAAAATAAAGATGTAATTTTTTTCTCATCCAAGTTCATAGCTCCCCCTGGAATCTATCCCCAAAGAGTCAATGGACCTCAGGTTAGAACCCTCTAGTGATTAATAACTCACCTTGTGGACAAGGGTTGAAAAAACTGGGCCTACATCTCTCTCAGCACCTCTCTGGATGACAGGAATCTGGGAGAGTTGGGTGGGCTCCTCAGAATCCTGTGCTTGAAAACATGAACTTTTTCCCAAATTCCTGAAACTAGAGGGGAGTTGTGACCCAGAGACTAGAAGAAAAAGACTGTACCAGACAGGTAGCTCCAAGGGAAAGGCAGGCATTAGTTTCTAGCTTAGGCAGGTAAGCAGCAGGGATGAAATTCAGTGCCAGGGCTGGGAATTGGAGAGGCAGGGGTTAGTTTTAGGGGCTCAGGAATATCCAACCCCCCAGCTCTGCTAGGGATGCTGCCTGGCAGTGGTCTCAATGCTGTCGTGGTTTCTTCCTGAGTCCTGGCAAGAAAGTGCTGAAACCAGAGCATCCCGGGCCAGGCGGGCGGGGGAGGGAGCTGGGGTAATGGAGGCACTTTGTCATTCAGATGTCTGTAATCGGAGCTGCCTAGGAAGCTAATGCAGCCTCTAATAGGGATGGAGCTAAAGGCAGAAAATGAGCAGGACAGTCAAAGGGGAGGAAGGGATCTGGCAGGGGGCCCAGCAGGGGAGAGTGAGTGGCTTTGGCAGGATTTTAGGGTTACCCCACCCTTGTCCCTTAAGGTGGCAGAAAAAGGACCTGGGACCTGGTCCTTCCCAGCCATCTCCCTTCAAATTGAGCTCTTCCATCATTCTGAGCTAAAGGGTGACTATGATACTTGGTTCCCTTCTCCATCAACATCTTGATCAAATGAGCACCACACACCTGTCTCCCCACCGTTTGCAATGGATCCTCAGTCCCAGAGCTTGATTGTCTCCTCCAACCCCACTTTCAGGCATTTGAAAGTGAATTCCATAGATTCATGAAGGTCTCAGAAGTTTTCAGGTCATTTGAAAAAGTCATAGGCTCTTAGAACTTAGAGCAGGAAGGGAGCTTAGAGATCAGTCAACCCACTTTCCTCATTTTACAGAGGAAGAAACTGAGTCTCAAGATCACAGAAGGAATAAGCTGTCAAATTGAACATTGGAAAATATGTTTGTTTGTTTTTTCAATTTGAATCCAATTCCTTTGATTCCAGATTCAGGGCTCTTTCTACTACTATGGTGTAAGGTTCTCAGACTCAAGACTAGCAATTCCTTTTCCTTTCCTGGCACTTTATTCCCTTTCTTGAAGCCCTGTCCTCATCCTCCCAGTTCCTCCTCAGAAGTCTAGTAAGGCATCAGATCAGGGTTCTTCAAGTGTGGTCTGGGGACTCTTGAGGATCCTTAAAACCCTTTCAAGCAATCCTCAAGGCCCAAGCAATTTTCATAACAATATATTTTAATCTCTAATAGTAACTGCAGATATAACTTGCATAAACTCAATAATTTTTGAGAGTCAATGGTCCTAAGATCAAAAAGTTTGAAAAGTATTGCATTATACAGTTAAGGGGGCTCTGTAGAGCAGCTAGGTGACATAGTAGACATAACATGGAGTCAGGAAGTCATGAGTTCCATTCTGGCCTCAGACACGTGTCTCTGTGACCTTGGGCAAGTCACTTAATTGCTATCTGTCTCAGTTTCCTCATCTGTAAGATGGTGCTAAAAACTTCCAGGGTTATTGTAAGAATAAACTGAGATGACCCATGTAAAGTGCTTTGCAAAAATTAAATTGCTCTAGAAATGCTAACGCTTGTTATTATTAGAGTCAGATCCTATGTCTCCAGCACTGTCTCAAGCAGATGGCAATCTTCCCATACTGAAGTTGCTTATTCTCCTGTCCCTACTCTCCAGTCCCATCCACCCATCTCCTTCATGAAAGTCCTTTTTGAAATCTCACTGCAATCTTTCCCACTGCAGCCTCAGTTAATTCCTCCTCATTTTGTCCTTGGTAGGGTTGGTCAGTATTTTCCACTTTAATTCATTCTTCACATCTCAGCTCTGCAAAACAGTTCTGGCTTGTAGGATTTACAGTTGGAAAAGACCTTAGAGATCATTCAGTCACCTTCATTTTTCAGATGAAGAAACTGAGACCAGAAAGGAGAATTAATTTACATGTTCACAGCACAGCCTGACCATCTCCAAAGCTCTTTCTATTGCCCCTGGATAGTATCACAGTAAGGAAAGAATATTGTCTTGGGGGAAAGCTCTCAGAAGCCACCTGCAGCTGTAGAACTGGGGCAGGAAGCCTCCTGAGTTGCAGATGTTTTCCTCCCAGGACTAGGATATATCATTGCCTCCTGGGGAAGGTGCAGTATTGAGAAGAGGGGGCATCTGTCTATCCCCTTCTTAGGCCACACAGGCCCTTTACAGATCTTTTAAAGAGCAGCTGCCTCCCAGGAGGAACCAATTTGTCAATCCCCCTCACTCTTCCATTCCTTTCTAAAATATCCAGATCTTTGCCTATTTTGGGACATTGGGGTAAAGTATCCAGCCAGCTGATATAGAAGCAGTTAATGGAATGGAGAAAATGACCTTGTGACTTCTCTTTTGATCCCAAAGCACCAGGACCTGAATAGGACTAGGTGGTCTGCAGTAAGGGAGCCAGATTCGGGAGTTTGCATAGGCCTTATGATGCTTTTAATTTTCTTTTTTTTTTTCAAGAGACAGAAAATAAAACAAGACTTCGGCAGCCCTCCTACCCCCCACCCTCAGGAGAATCTAGTGCTAAATTGTTCCTATCCCTGGCCAAAGATGCTTCGGCGGCAAGAATCTGACTCCCCTTTCCCCTGGATACTGAGCTGTTCCAAGTGTCTCTCTGTGTGTATGTGTGTGGTGAGGCGGGGGAGTCCTCTGTTCTCTGGAAATCAAAACCTTGTGAGGCAGAGTAGCCTGGTGGTTATATGGCTATTTTACTGTCATCTATAACAAGTCTTCGCTTTATTCATGCCAGACTCTTCCTCTTTGGTTGGCTTTTCTTTAGGCATTGTGTCTATGTCATTTGACAGATAAAGGAAACTGAGACCCAGAAGGAAATTTGAAAAGACATAGATGACAGATTAAATTGGAACCCAGATCTGTAGTCCACGTGCATGAGCATCCCTCTGTACATGCTCCCATTTTCTCTTGGGGTGGGGGATTGTGGGAGCTGGGAGGCTGGTTTTCAAGGTCCCCTAATTCTGCAAGAGAGACCAGGAATGGGGTGGGGAGAATAGAAGCCAGGAACAGTTTCCCTGATTCAAAAGAGATCTAACCTAGGAGTGAACTCAGCAGCTGGTTTGTTCCAAGTGTTCTGACCTCCCCCCTCACACTTGGGGGGATCAGTGGAGAGAGGCACCCAGTGTCCCTCTCTTCCCCAGGCTTTTGATGTTACTAATGCCTCCCAAGTGAGCTCATCCCTGGGCCAGGTGTTTCTAATAGAGTGAATTAGGAAGGGGCATTTGATCCATCGGAAGATTCATTCTTCTCCTCCTCCCCTCTCTCCCTTCTCCCCGGACTTCCGGAGACTTCTTCGGCTTGACCCTGCTCCCTCTCTCCACACAGGTGTCCATGGGGGAAGTGAAGGAAGATTGCGCCACCGACCTGTACACGGACAGTGGCGAGTGCTGCCGGGCATGCAACCAGGGCGAGGGTGTGGCCCAGCCCTGTGGGGTCAACCAGACTGTCTGTGAGCCTTGCCTGGACAGTAAGTACCTCGAGGAGGGGAGAGCGGGGCTTTGGGGCGGGGGCTTCCGGAGGCAGAGCAGAAATCAGGGGGCTCAGCCATTCCCAGCCGGAACCTCTTTTTTATTATTTTATTTTATTTTAATCAATTACCTATAATAATAACTAATTTCCACACAGGTTATATAATCGAACTTATCTCCCTCCCTCCCTTCCCTTCGCCCTCCCGATGCTGGCAGGCAATTCTACCTGGGTTATACTTATATTATCAGGCAAAACCTAGTTCCATATTATTCATTTTGGTAAGGGAGTAATCTTATAAAACCAAAACCCCCTAATATAAACCCAAATAAACAAGTGATAAATCACAGGCTTCCATCCGCAGTGGGACTCCAAACAGCTCTTTCGCTGGTGGTGGTGGATAGCTTTCTTTGTCCCTCAGAGTTATCCCCAGGAGGAACTTTTGAACCCTGGCTGGGGTGGTTTGTTATAGGAGCACAGAGCCATAGAATGATAGTGCTGGAAGGAAATTTAGAGGTCAGTCCAACATCCTTATGTTCTTAGTTGTTTGTTTTTTTCACTCTTCTATCTTAGAATCTTTAAGTATCAGTTCTATGGCAAGAGTGACAAGGGCTAGGCAACTGGGGTTAAGTGATTTGCCCAAGGTCATATAGCTAGGAAGTGTCTGAGACCAAATTTGAACCCAGAACTTTCTGTCTCTAGATCTGGCTCTCAATCTACTGAGACACCTACCTGCCCCATTTTATTAGTGTGTGTTTTTTTTAATCCTTATTTTCCATCTTAAAATCAATACTGTGTATTGGCTCCAAGGCAGAAGAGCAGTAACAGCTAGGCAGTGGAGGCAAATTGACTTGCCCAGGGTCACACAGCTAGGAAGTGTCTGAGATCAGATTTGAACCCAGGACTTTTCATTTCTAGACCTGACTCACAATCCAGTGAGCCACCTAGCCACCCCATTTTATTAGGTTTTACAAAAGTATTGCTTTATCTATTTTTGGAGTCACTATTTAGAGTTATAAATACAGTTAATCAAAACCACGTTTTAAACAGACATGTGCCCCATAGTATCTTTGTTCCTATGCCATGACTAATGTCAGCCCCTTCATTTTGTTTAATTTTTTATAAGAAACATTTTGCTGATGCTTTTTATATCATTATATCATTGTTATTTCCCCAAACATCCCTGCCCACAGCAGAATGCTCCCATTTAGTTAAGCAAAACAAGCGAATCGGTTGGTCACTACATCAGGCATTTGCCTCATCCCACATCTGTAGTCTACTACCTCAATGGAATTGATAATAAGAACTGTTAGTATTTAGATAGAGCTTGAAAAATTACATAATGCTTTAAGATATCATCTCATTTTATCCTTACAACTCTGGGAAATGGGTGTTGCTGTTCAGTCATTTCAGACATATCTGACTCATCAGCATCCCATTTGGGTTTTCTGGGTAAAGATACTGGTGTGGTTTGCTATTTCCTTAACTCGTTTTGCAAATGAGGAAACTGAGGCAAACAGGGTGAATTGACTTGCCCATATAGCTAGTAAGTGTCTGAGATCAGATTTGAACTCAGGAGGAGGAATCATCCTAACTTCAAGCCCTGGTACTCTAACTACTGTGCCATTTTACAGATGGGGAAACCAGGGCTGGGACAGGTTAAATTCCTTACCCAGGGTCATAAATATCTGAGACAAGATTTGAACTGAGGTCTTCCTAACTCATTGTCAAACAAACACTCTCCATTGAACTACATAGCTCTCTCTTTGGAGAGAATAAGTGTTTCAGTGAGAGTCCTCTGAAGCTGGGATTGGACATTAAATTGATCAGAGTTCTAATGTCTTTCAACGCTATTTTCCTTTTCACTATTGTAATCCTTGTATAAGTTGTTCTCTTATATCAATGGTACTTAGCACAATGTCTGAGCCCAGTGCTTAGTAAATGCTTGTTAAACTACTGGCCTCGTTCTTTAAATCAGTTCATAGATAATTTCCCAGATTTCTCTGGATTCTTTATGGTCACCCTTTTTTTTTAAACAAAACAATAATGTTTTACTAACTCATATGCCACAATTTATTAATCTATTCTCCAATTAATTTGTTGTTATCTAGTCATTTCTATTTTGTCTGACTCTCTGGGACCCCATTGGGGGCTTTCTTAGCAAAGATACTAGAGTGGTTTGCCATTTTTTTCTCCAGTTCATGTTACAGCTAAGGAAACTGAGGTGAAGTGACTTGCCCAGTGTCACACAGCTAGGAAATGTCTGAAGTCAGATTCGAACCCCAGTCCTCTTGACTCCAGGCCTGGCACTCTTCCCTCTCTACCTGCTATGCTACCTAGCTGCCCCTGGAGCTAGAACTTTTAAGAAAACTAGAGGAACCTGAAGGTAGAGATGAGGAAAGAATTCCAGGCATAGGGAACAGCCTGAATAGTATTTTATTTCCTTGCTCTCTCTTTTTATAGAGGAGGAAATAGTTATATGGCTTCAATATCCTTTTGTAGGCTTGCTACACATTATTCCCTTTTATATGTTCCAGCCACATTGGAAGATGAGCTGTGTCTGGCATGGCTTAGTGGATAAGCTACTGGGCTTAGAGTCACGAATCACGCAACCAATCAGCAAACACTAATAATGCCTAGCTACTATGTGTCAAATACTGTGCTTAGGGCTGATAATACAAATACAGGAATGTGATAGTGTCTGCCCTCATGGAGCTTCCATTCTACTGGGGGAACAGAACATGCTCACCCAATAATGAAATCCAAGATATATGCAAAAGAAAGGCACATGATGGGAGGACACTCAAAACCAGAGGACTGGGAAAGGCCAGCAGTAGAGGGTGGTGTTTGGGCTGATCCTGGAAGGGACACAAGAGACCCTGAGGTGGAAGGCAGAAAGGACAACCTCATATTATGGACTCCATCTATCAGAAAGACTAGGGCAGTTAGGTAGCAGTGGATAGAGTGCCAGGTCTGGGGTCAGTTAAAATTTGGCCTCAGATACTTCCTAGCTGTATGACCCTGGACAAGTCACTTGACCCTGGTTGCTTTATCTGCCAGTTGAGCTGAAGAAGGAAATGCAAAGCTCTCTAGGAGCTCTGCCAAGAAAACCCCAGATGGTCACAAAGAGTCATACATGACTGAAGAACAATACTATAACAAGTAGAAAGAGTTCACTGGGTTTCCTCAGCATGGAAGACATAATAATAATAAATATTTAATAATAGTGAACATATTGATAATAAGTTAATATAACAATAGATAATTAATGGATAACTGATATTTATACAGTGCCTTAACATTCACAAAGTACTTTACATATATTAGGTGTCCCAAAACGTCTTAGTACGTTTCAAATAGCTTAATAGACTTTCCAGATACCCTAAATTGTTTCCATTGAACCGCATAACAATCTTGGGAGACTAGGGCTACAAGTGGAATTATTATCTCCATTTTACAGATAGGGAAACCAAGGCTAAAAAAGATTAAATCACTTGTCTAGGACCTCATGGCTATTATGTATCGGAGGGGATATTTGAACCCAAGTCTTCCTGACTCCAAGTCCAGTACTCCTTCCACTATGCCTGAGAAGCCTCCTATCTTGGTTAGAATCCAATCCTCCTCAAAGGATGCTATTGTTCCATCTTTACCTTTGATTCACCAGTACTTTAGCTCAGGGCTTGCCACATAGCTCAATAAATCCCGGCTGAGCTGAATCAAATTTTATTTTGAAAGAGAGTATAGTTAAAAAATAATAACTGCCTCCCCCCCCTCCAAAAAAACCCATCTTGGAGGTAAGCAAAGGAATCTCCCGAGAGAAATGCCCCCTGTTGTGTCTGGGGCAGGCAGGGGGAGGAGAGGCTGATGACTATCTGGGCTAAAAATATCAGCCAAGCAGCAAAATCAATGACTGTTCTTTTGCTTTGGTGAGTGGGGCTTGGGGATGAGAGATCGAATCCCCGCCAAGCTGGGGAGTCTGACCTTGGGGGATCCCATCGAGGACATGGCCATTTTCTCCTGCTGATGGGGGGTCTTTTCTAGTACAGATGTGGGGTGGTATGGAGGGAGGGAGGAGGGGAAGAAGAGACTGTGTCCTGAAAGGGAGAAATACCTTCTGGGAAAAATCAGGACCTTTGTCTGGTTCAGGCAGGGAACCAGTGCCCTCCCTTGCTGTGTCCAGCATTATCCCTACACACTTTTCTAGTAGGCTCAGATCCTTTCCTGGGAGGGCATCTTTGGGGCCCTGCATTGTTCTGATGATGAGGATATAGCACTTTAAAATTCATGGACCCCACAGAGTGTAGAGAACCAGTATTAGGATGCCCATTTTGGGTATCAGAAAACAGGCTCAGGAAATTTGTGACTTGTGACAATAATGCAACTGATAATAGCATTTGTATAGTACCTACTATGTGCCAGGTACTTTACAAATATCTCATTTGGTCCTCACAGTAAGAGGCAGGTGTTATGATGATCCCCATTTTATAGCTGAGGACACTGAGATAAATTGGAGTTAAGTGATCAGCACTCTATCCACTTCATCACCTATTTGCAATAAATAGTAGAGTTTACATCCAAAGGAAACTAGATGGCCCAGTTCATTGAGTGTTGGGCCTGGAATCAAGAAGACCTGAGTTCAAATCCAACCGTAGACACTAGCTGTATGATCCTGACCAAGTCACTAAAGTTCTGTTAACCTTAATTCCCTGCAGAAGGAAATGGCAAACCACTCTGATATCCTTGTCAAGAAAACCTCATATGGGGCCATGAAGAGTCGGACATGACTGAACAACAACAATATGTATAGGGTTTAGAACTAGAAAGGACTCTTCTTCACTCTCTTATAGAGACAGGGGCTTATACCCACTCCAGGGACTCTCATTTCCAAAAAGTCAGCTTAAATCCAACCCATTCCCTCTCCTACTTCACTGGGATGCTGTTCCTTCCCTCCCCCCCTTCACTTCCCAGCACGAAAACCTTCCTCTCCAGACCTCCAATTTGTGATGGGGAGGTGGGGAGACCTTTAATCTGCCCCTGAGGGAAGGTGGGTGCTCAAGACCCCTTTTAAAACAGCCTTTCAATTGGCCCCAAGCCCAGAACTTGTCAGAAAGCTTAACTAAGAGGAGGAAGTACATCTCTCCCCCTCCTTCCCTCCACCCAAAGGACTGGTCTTCCCCAATAAGGGGGATGGGGATAGGGAGAAGTGAGAAGCACAGGACGGAGGGGAGGGGTTTGATCCGAAGGAGCTGTGGGTTCTGTGGGTTTGGGCCCAGCAATATCAGCTTTGGGGGTGGGGAGGAGTTCAGTGTCAAGAACAGGGACTGAGAAGTCAACATTAGAGATACAGTTGCCTCAGAAATCACTTGGTATTAGAAGAATCTTTCTCTTCCTCCTTCTCTCTCTGTCTGTCTCTGTCTCTGTCTCTGTCTCTGTCTCTCTGTCTCTCTCTGTCTCTCTCTGTCTCTCTCTCTCTTTGTGTCTGTCTGTCTGTCTGTCTCTCTCTGTCTCTCTGTCTGTCTCTCCCTCTCCTCTCCCTTCCCCCAGCTCACACTTCTTAAGGAACTCAATTGGAGGTTCCTTCCACAATCCTCCTTGCCTCCACTCCATGTTCTCTGTTCCCTGAGACTTGATCATCTTGAAACACCCCAGGTGGAGTAGTCCAGGTATACCCACAGAGAACAAGCCAGTTTCCCAGCTCAACTTCTCCCTCTCCCCTCCCCACCTTTGAAATATGCCCACTCAGCCTCTTCTTCCAGACCAGAACTAATGGGGGCCTGTTATTTATTCATGAAACATCTCATGGGACTTAGGAGGTGGGGGTGGGAAAGATATTCTCTAAGCTGGTTAGAGAAAAAGGCAAGAGATTCTAGGGGGAAGGGGGAAGCATGTGAAGGGTCTTAGAAACAGCACAATGGATAGAGCACTTGGGCTTGGGGTCAGGAATATCTGAATTCAAATCCTGCTGCAGACATTTACTATTGTGACCCTAGTCAAGTGACTCAGTCAACTTAACTCTTCATAGCTGCAACTTCCTAATCTATCAAATGATGAATTGGACTGAATGACATCTAAAGTTCCTTCCAGCTCTAAATATATGCTCTTGGGAGAGAAGGAAAGCTTGGAGATGTAACAAGAATTAGTCACCTTTCTCCATAGGAATTCCTGGGTCTAGAACAAGGATCAGTTGCTGGTCTCCATGCCCCAAACTGATGGCCCCATCCCTGGGCCTAGTCTCTATCTGACTTTCCTAGATCAGGTTCATCTACTCACTAGAGCCAGGCAGAGAATTCTTCCTATTATCTAGTCTTTCTGCAGAAAATGACCAGAGTAAATTGGGAAGAGAAGACACCTAGGAGAGAGTTAGAGCAAGGAGGGAGCTGCCCCTCCTTTGGAACTAGTCTTTCCAGCCTTGCCAAGAATTCACCTCAGGCCCTGAGCGCCAATCATTGGCCTGGTTTAATGAGTTGTTTTATTCAGAAGAAGAGACCCCAGCAGAGTTTCTCTTGTTCCTAAAACATTTCCACCCAGAAACCAGTTTTGCTCTCACCTTCCCTAGTAGTTAAAAAAAAAACAACCCACCACATATTTCACACCCCTCAAAACATGTTCCCAGGAGATTGCCTGCCAATTTTTCCTCCCCAAAGCAGAAGAGAGCACCCTCCCCTCCACACATAAACATACAATAGCCATCCATCCCCCTGTCTCTGTGCCTTTACTGACCCATCTTGTTGAGGCTCTCTTCTTTTTAAGACCTCATGGCCTGCCTTAGCTGTTGCTGGAATAGATTTTCTGCTGTCTAAGGAATTTTGTTCCCATTGAAACTTAATTCATCTAAATTCTTCTCACTTGACCCATTCTAGGATCATAAATTTGGATCTATAAGGAAATTTAGGGATCATCTAATCTATCCCCTTGATTTTGCAATTGGGGAAACTGAGGCCACAGAGAGGAAGTAACTTACCCAACATCTTATAAATAGTAAATAGCAAAACCAAGATTTTCAAACTAAGCTCCTCTGACTCTAAAATGAGACTGATGCCATTTTCACTACACACACACACACACACACACACACACACACACACACACACACACACACAAACACACACAAAACCTCTTTCTCTGAAAGGAACTCCTTTGAGTTGTATTTTGAAAGATCTCCTTCTTGAGGATTTGAAAATCAGTAAGCCTTTTCTACTTGGTCAGTCTTTCTTACTCTCTTTCCTCTCCTTTCCCTCCTGCCTTTCTATAATATTCTTTTCTTCTTCCTGGTCTTTGTCCTTCCCACTCCTACTCCCTATTTTATGATCTATAGATAAATTTTCATCTCTTTATATCTTTGCTTAGCCCCAAATTCCAAATCACTGCTTTGCCTCTTCCTCTCCTCCAATGGGAAAGAGCCATCACCATTTTTAAGTCTTAAAATTCTCCCCCGTATCTAGCATTCAGCCCTTTTCTACCCCTCATTTCAAATCCTATACCCCTTAGGGTTATGATTTCTCATCTGATCCAGGATATCATGGTACTAGTATTGGTTGTATCACTCTGGGAAAATTATTTTGTTAGATCTCAGTTTGCTAAATGAAAATGAAAGGCTTACATTATAGGATTCCTTGTAAATGTTAAGGAATTAGTATTATTTTGTTGTTATTGAGAAGCCCTGGGCTTTCTCTTATCCTTTCTTCATCAACATGTTCAGTTACATGGTCCCACCAAAGAGGGCAGAGTAAGAATTTAAGGGTACTGTTCTGTCCTCTTCCCTTTTTCTTTCCTTTTCTTTTTTCAAACCCTTATCTTCCATCCTAGAATCATGGCAGAAGAGCAATAAGGGCTAGGCAATGGGGGTTAATTGACTTGTCCAGCATCACACAGCTAGGAAGTGCCTAAGCCCAAATTTGAATCCAGGACCTCCTATCTCCAAGTCTGGCTCTCAATCCATCAAGCCTTCCCCTGCCCCTTTCCATTTATTTCTGAGAGTCGTATTCAGGGAAAAGCAGGAGCTCAACTTTAAATAATTTTATTCTACCCTTATCTCTTTGCCCTAGTTTTATTATTTCATAATTCTCCCCTGGTCTTGACCCAGCATCTTCCTTCCCAGTCTAAACCCACAGATTTAGATGGAGTTAAGTGGTGATTGTTAAACTAGAATAACTTTCAGAGTTGAGAGTGTCAGAAATTTGGGTTATGGGCATTGATTAGGAAATCCTACCTGTGTTGTAATGAACCCTAGTCCCTCTTTCTATAGACCAAGCCCCCTCCTTAGGACCTCTTTTGATACTAAACCAAGGGTTTTTGCCCCTTTAAAACTTATGTTTCCTTCCCCACCCCTTGCTTTTTGAAGAAGAGAAGAAAAGGGAGTAGAAGGCAGGTAGAAGGACTAATAGATTGAAGGCTCTTTAACCCAGGTGATTACCAATGCATCCAGACCAGGCTTTGGGGAAAGCAGGATGAGAACCCCAAAGAGATGAATTTATATTCACCTAAAGCAGAAGCATCATTCCAGGCAAGGGGATTCCAGGGTCTGAGATGCAGCAATCATTTCTGTGTCCCCACCACAATCTTTGCCCTGATCCACCCTTGTGGCTGGGGGCTTTTCACCTGAGAATGAGGACTTCAGCACTTTGAGATCCAGTGAAAGTAAATTCATAACTCCTACCCTGCTTTGGGAACAGCTCCATGGCTGGAGACTGAGGAAGGAAAGGGGGAGTGGGAAATAAAAATGAAAATTCAGTGTCTGAGGACTAAGAAGAAAGAGTAAGTGTTTGGGAATTGGTGGAAGGACTCAATGTCTGAGAATTATGGGGGCTCAATGTTTGGGGATTATGGAGTGGGAACATTCTAGGGATTATGGAGGGTCAATTTCTGGAGAAGAGGAGACAACTCAGTGTTTAGGGCTTGGAAGGAAGACCCTAGTTTCTGGGGATCCATTGGGAAAGGTGGTTGGCATCTAGGAACTGAGTGTCTACAAATGGACAGAGAGAGGGTCTCGTTTTTGGTCCTGGAAAGGAGAACTCAATGTCTAGGATTTGGTGGTAGGGTGATGGATAGGTGTGGGAAGGGACGAGAAAATTAGAGTTAGAGGGCTTTGTGTAGAGGATTTTATAGTCCTTTCACTGAGACTGGACCTCGGATGAAGGCAGATTACCTGAGACTACTTGTGTTGAAGGTCTTCTGCTATGAGGTGGAAGAAGCTAAGTTCCAGCATGATGGGGAGAGCCCAGGTGGTGAGGAGGGCTAGATCTGACCCTGCTCTCTTCTCGCCCACCTGCAGGTGTGACTTTCTCAGACACAGTCAGTGCCACAGAAGCTTGCAAGCCATGCACTGAGTGCGTGGGGCTGCAAAGCATGTCAGCACCTTGCGTGGAGGCTGATGACGCGGTGTGCCGCTGTGCCTATGGATACTACCAAGACGAGGAGTCGGGGATCTGCAAGCCCTGCAGTGTGTGTGAGCCAGGCTCTGGCCTCGTCTTCTCCTGTCAAGATAAGCAAAACACTGTCTGCGAGGTGTGCCCGGAGGGCACCTACTCAGATGAGGCCAACCACGTGGACCCCTGCCTGCCCTGCACAGCCTGCGAGGAGACTGAACGAGAGATCCGGGAATGTACCCGATGGTCAGACAGGGAGTGTGAGGGTGAGCAGGGAATGGGGCAGGAGGCTAGAGACCAGGATAGATCCTGGCAGACCTGTGAGTAGAGGACTGGGTACAGGCAAAGGAGTTGGCATGGATGGGACCAAAAAGAGCTCCCTGGCATGATTATTGAAAGATCAGAATGGGAGGAATAAGACAGAATTGGGAGAGGGTGGATGTTGGCCCAACTTTCTGAAAAAGGAAAGAAACTACAAGTGAGTTTTATTTCAATTTCTCACAAAATTCTAGACACTATTTAATTTTTTTTATTGATGTATTTTGTCACAGCTCTTAGCACATAGGCAAAGGGACTTGGTTTAACTATATAGGGAACACTTGGATGAGAAAGTTCCTTCCACTCATACAGTCTGGCTCCTTCTTTGATACTTAGAGTTCTAGAGAGATGCTAAAGGCACTGAGAGGTTAAATTACTTTTCCAGAGTCATGTAGTCAGTTTAGATCAGAGATGGAACTTGAACTCAGTTCTTCCTGACTTTAGCAGTGGTACACTATACCACCCAGCTGCCTGTGGATACCATATTCAATAACTAGGGTTTTATGCATTTTCTACTCTCTTCTAGGGCCTCAGATAGTCATTATAATTATATACTGTTCCTAGCTATGTGACCCTGGGAAAGTCACTTAACCCCATGTGCAAAACCTTGCCCTTCTCTCTTAAGGGTTTAAAAATGATGATGTATTCAGTTTCATTTTATTGTTCTTTCTGTTTCCATTGTTGTAGTCATGGTGGACGTAGTTTTCCTGGTCCTGTTTACTTCATTCTGTATCACCTCACCTAAGTCTTTCTAGGCTTCTCTAAATTATTTGTTCATAGTTTCTTAGGATGAAGTAAAGTTTGACCATATTCCTGTAGAATATATTATTATATAAATGAGTTAGTAAGTATTTCTAAAAGGAAGTAGTGATATGAAGAACAGGTCATTTCTTTTCTAACCAGATTCTTTTTTTAGGGAGGGATGCTAAAATTGATAAATTAGGGGGTTGCTGCAAGATAGTATTGCCTAGATTTTTATCCAAGCACTATAGAAAGTCTCCCTTGTTAGTCTTTTTTTTTTAAACTCTTATCTTCTGTCTTAGTATCAGTTCCAAGACAGAAACATGGCAAGGACTAGGCAATCAGGATTAAATGACATGCCCAAGGTCACACAACTAGGAAGTGTCTAAATCCAAATTTGAATCCAGGTCCTTCCTACTCCAGGCCTGGTACTCTCTCCATTCTTTCCTATCTAGCTGCTCCTGCTCTCTTTTGTTATTCAGAAAAAATTCTGGAGACTCCAGCTAGTGTATTTAGGTGGGTCTGAAACCAGTTGAATGGCTAGAACCAAAGTGTAATTGTTAATGTGCCCATTTAAATGGGCACCATAAAAGGCCTTAGACAATTCCTATCTGTGTGACCCTGGGCAAGTCACTTAACTCCCACTGCCTAGCTCTTACCACTCTTCTGCCTTGGAACCCATACTTAGTTTTGATTCTAAGGCAGAAGATAAGGGTTTAAAAAAACAAAAACAAAAACAAAAAAATGATGGCAGAAGGTCTTCAATGGAATGCTCTGGGAGATTGGGGCTTTTGCCTTTGCTATTTAACATTTTTGTCAGTGATCTAGAAAAAGAAATAGATGAAAAGCTTACCAAATTTGCAAATGACTAACCTAAGAGAAATATGAAGAAAGGAAAGGAAGAAAATAAATATTTCTTAAGCACCTGCAAATGTGCCTGGGATTTGATCTTCACAATAACCCTGGAAAGTGGATGCTGCTATTATTTTCATTTTATATCTGGGGAAACTGAGGCAGACAGTAGTTAAAGCACCTTGCTCAGTCACATAAGCTAGTAAATGTCAGCAGTGGGATTTGAATCCAAGTCTTTCTGACTCTACTACCTAGCTACCTCTGATAATACAAATACTGTAATAGGTTCCAAAAAGACCTAGCGAGGTGGAGTTTTGGGTGGCATCAAAAGAGATACAACTTAATAGAGATCAGTGTAAATAAACTCTTACACTTGGATTAAAAAAATGAACTTTACAAGTACAAAACAAATGAAGCATGGCAAAGCAGTTTGTCTAAAAAAGATCTGAGGGTATCAGAGTACTGAGCATCATCAGCATGGGGCAGAGAGGCAGCGTAGTGGATAGAGCTCCAGGCTTGGAGTTGGAAGGACCCAAGTTCAAATCTGACTATAGATAGTTCTTAGCTGTGTAAGTCACTTAACCCCATTTCCTAACCCTTATTGCTGGGGTCTTTCCTGAAGCCAGGCCCAGTGCCTTTGCCGTCTCACTGCAACACATTCAGTGGCAGGTAATACTTTTCAGAAAGGGCAGAGAAGCTGGAAAGCATCCAGAGGAAGGCAAGCAGGATAGCAAAGGGTCTTTGTTCATGACCAGTTGCAAGAGATGGGATTGCTTAGTCAAGATTTCAACAAGGGAAGGCTGGGAGACCATTGGTCAGGTATTTATTCTGCAGAGATAATTCTTGTTTGGTTAGGACTTGGGGGATTAAATGAACTCTGAGTCTCCTTCCATTTCTGATGTTCCAGAGCTGAGGTGGAATATTGGGAAGAACCCTGAACTCAGTGCCAGGAACTATATTCTAGTTCTACCATTAATTTACTGCGTGACCTTAGCCAAGTTACTTTTCTTTGTGACTCCATGTTTTTCTCCAGTAAAATGAAGGAGTTAGGTAAGATAATATTGCAACAGAGTCCTTAGAGACAGTCTAGGAATAGAGTAGACCCTGGGAACCACAGGAAAAGAAGTCCCTTCTTGGGAGAGAAGGGCAAACGAATTTTTTCTCATGCCTACTATGTGCTAGGCACTGTACTAAATGCCTTACAAATATTACTTGTTTGATTGTTACAATGATAGGTATTGATATTACCCTAATTTTATAGAAAACCAAGGCATACAGAGGCTAAGTGACTTACCCAGGGTCACATAACTAGTAAATAAATGAGGTTGGATTTGAATTCAGGTCTTTCTGACTCCAGGGCCAGCACTCTATTCACTGCAATGCCTAGGCATTTCTTATAGCATTTTAAGGTTTATTAAGCAAAGCCCTGTGAGGCAGCTAGTATAAGAGTTATTACCCCCATTTTACAGATGAAGAAACTAAGGCTGAGAGAAGTTAAGTGACTTGCCCAGGGTCACACAGCCCGTAAACATCTGAGCTGTATTCGAGCTCAAATCTTCTGAATCTAAGTCATGTTTTTTTCTGCTATGCAAGACTTAAGGACAGAGATAGGGCATAAGAGGTGAGCAGAAGTTTGAATCATAAAATGTAAATAAATGAGAAAGGGTCCCTTCTAAAATGAATACTTTACAGATAGGAAAATCAGAATCCTGAGGGGCAGTGGTTTGTTGAAGATCACATAGTCACTCAGTGGTCAAGCTAATTCCAGCACAGGGCTCTAGATTCTGAGAACAGTGCTCTCTTTCCTATAGCAAAAGAAAGGGAAAGGGGCAGGTAGAGCTGTGGATAACAGGGTTCATGGGGCATGAGGGGCTTAGGAAACATAGGGCTTGAAGGGGCTTTGCTCAGGGAACTCAGAAACCCACAGTGTGTTTGGCTGGAACTCTTCAGACTGATGGCATGTCTCCGTGTGAAGAGATTGGGGTAGGGGGGAGCATTATGGGAGGGTAGACAGCAGGAGTTCCTCTAGGGATGAAGCTAGGAAAACGATGGTGATCATCTTCTATAAGGATGTAGGAGACATGAGGACCAGGAAGAGAGGACAAAAGTCCCAAAGGAAATTCAAAGTTATTTTTGGTCCTTGGTTTATTATTCTCTTCCTAGAAATATGGTGGGTGGGAGTGGGGCAGTGCCAATCTGAGAATCAGTGGAAAAGCCCCACATCAGGAGAGGGGAAAAGGTAGGGAGGGGGCCAAATGGGAGCTGTACTTGCTAAGGGACCCAGGTAGCAGAGTCCTAACCTGAAGGGGAGATCAGAAGAGGTTGCTATTAGCACTGTTACAAGGGGTTAGATTTAGCCTATTCCTAGCTGACCTGCAGCACTAAGGATTCCCAGAGCAGAGACTCATCCTAATGGGATGGGGGAAATTTAGACTCATCTTCAGAGGGTTTCCAGCCTGACCAAGGCCCTGTCATAGTCTCTGCCCTCAGGGAGAGCCCCAAGACAGCTCCCCACCAGCCCTAAGATCTCCCTGAAGCAAGGCAACCACAGAAAAGTGGTTGGGGAAAGTTTATTCTTTGGCTAAAACAGAGAGTATGTTTATGTGTGTGTATATGTGTGCATGTATGTGTGTGGTTTCTGGGCAATGGAAAGGAATAAGGGTGCTGTGTCTTGGTAGAAAACATTGGAGAAAATGATTGGTGGGTAGAAGGAAGGGGAAAAAAGCCTGGAAACTTACTGCTTCCAGGCAGAGCAAGGAGGGGAAGAGTTTCCCTACCTGAGCTTCTCTCCTTGGGCAAGTTGGGACAGCCCAGGGTTGGGGAAAGGCCAGGTAAGAGCTTAGAAACAGAGGAATGAGATGTTTGGAGGAGGAGGGTTTGCCACTGGGGGCCATGTAAATATCTTGCCAGCGCCCCCAGTCCAATTCCTTCCAGCTCTATTCTTCCCAGAACATCAAAGGGTTAACAGCCTGCCTAGACTCATAAGGTTCTTGGAAATGGAATTAGGCTCTTAATCTGATTGTCCTGCACCCCCATGTAACATATTCACCTGGATATATGTATGTATCTGATGCTAATCAGGTGACTTGCCCTTCAGAGTGGAATGACACCTTCCCATCTGGGTCGATGCTCTGAGTCCAGGTTAGGTTTAAGGTGAAGAGTAGGGGAGGGGGATGAGATGAAAAACTAGATCTTCTCCCTCCCTTCTTGCCACCCAGAGCCAGCTTCTAGCCAGGAAACAGCTGTCCAGGCAGTCCAAGGGTTTGGCAGGTTGGGATGTTAGGGGACGTGGCCACATCTGGATCTCATTTCCACCCCCCAAAAAATTAGAGGAAATTGGGAAGATGGAGGGGGAAAGGGGGCCTGGAGTGGGGATAAGCTCACTGCTGGCTCTTGACCCAAGTTCCATCCAGATTCTGGCCCTAGAAAGCCCCTTGCCTGTTCCCTTCCTCCTATACCAGGGACCTCCCTGGTAATTTCCATGATGGCCTGACTGGCCACTTCTCTTCTAAATTGGGCCCCTTCACCCTGACTAGGTATGCTTGCTGCAGCCTGAGGAGAGGCATGGCAAAGTGTGAATCAGTGCAGTAGTTGGGATGCAGGGACATCCATCGGAGAATAGACTGTGGTCCTCCTAGAGGTCCACCCCCAAAGTCTTATAACATGGCTGTGGCAAAAATTCAGGAAGCTCTGATGCCTTCTCCAAGGCTGCCAGATGACTTGGCTGGTGTCTCACCCCAGGGGTGGAATGATGGGCTTGTGGCAGATGGTATTCCCCTCCCCGTCATCCCTCCCCATCAGATGGACGCCAGATACACATCTGGAAGACACATCCCTCAGCAGGGACTGAAATATAGATGCTTTGAAGTGGCTTCATCCTCAAGTCGAGGAAGTCCAGGCAGCCGAATAGGTAGCTCCTGCTTGGGGGGGTGAACCAGAGGCTACTTTGGAGTGGTAGCAGTGGCAGGGGAGATAGACACTTTATCCAGAAGTGCCTGCCTGGTAGATGCAGCCTGTAAGCTCTTCTGCCTCTTCTCCCCCCCTCAGCCCTGCCTTGAGTGAGGGGAGGCATTCCATGCCCAGGCAGATACCTCAGGCTATGTAGAGGCCACAATACCTGGCACCCGGTGCCCCCTGGCTGAGTAGGGAAATGGAAAATCCCACCCACTCATGCCAAAAGATGTCCAATCTAGCAGAGAGGTTGTCAGGGCCCAGCTGGCACCAGCAGAGGGTCAAGATTATCTATTCCCACCCTTCTCCCAATGCTGGGCATTGTTTGCTCTCTTGGCTTAGCTCCCTACAATCTCCCCTCCTTTCCCAGGATTTGGGTGTTGCTCCCTCCCTGGAAAGGGTTAAGTCTGCCCTACAGCATTTCTTTGGGTGGCAAGACCAGGCACATTGTGGGGCCTGGGCCAGGTAGGGCCCTTGCCAGTTCGGAAACAGATGTTGGGCTTTGCCTAGTCACTGGCTAAGGAGAGGGAGACAGCTGAGCTCTTCAATTCCCAAGCAGTCGTGGTGGCATGGAGGAGGGGGGAGTATGGCCTGGGGGACAGGCAATGGGATGGGACAGAGACAGAACCCAGCTCTCTGTGGAAGGTGGGGTACCTCCTGTCTAAACCTGAACAACAATCTCCTAGGCTTCGGGGTGGGGCTTCTTGGAGGCCGGATGGGGCAGCAAAACCCAGGGAAAATAAGAGAACTCTCCCAGAATCACACAGCAGTGAGGTTTAGGGCTGGGACTGGGGGTTCTTTCTTTTAAAAAATTTTAAAAATCCCTTACCTTCAGTCTTCATACGAGTTCTAAGAAAGAAGGGTGACGGCTCGGCAAATGGGGTTATGTGACTTGCCCAGGGTCACACAGTAGGGAGCGTCTAAGGCCAGATTTAAACCCAGGACCTCCCAGCTCAAACCTGGCTCTCTGTCCTCTGCTGCCCTAGGTTTCTGATCTGGGCTGTTGCTGTTGCCCATTTTCCTTCTATGATCTTGACCCTTCTCTCCTGGCATCTGTACACACACACACATACGCAATATATCCATTCACAAACAATGAAAATAGTCATTCTGTAGAGCTTTCAGTCTGGCAAAGCACTTTATACACATTATCTTATTTGATCCTCAGAGCAGCCTGTTCGTAGGTATTAGCATTCTCGTTTTATAGATGAGGAGATAAGTTCAGAGAGCTTCAGCGATTTCCTCAAGATCACACAGCTAGTGAGTATTGTAGTCTGGTCAGACAGAAGTTCATCTCTCTTCTTTCCATTCCGACCACCCCATGCCTCTGAAGTGTGCCAGGGGGGAGTCTCGGGGGGGAGGGAGGACGTCTAAATTGGGCCTTAAAGAAGAAGAGAAAATCCAAGAAAAGAAGGCCTAAAGGGGAGGCAATGGAGGGAGAGAATGCAGGGTGAGAGGTGGGGGGACTCACCTAGGTCTTCTATGTCTTATAATCCTTGGGTAGAGATCCCAGCCCGCTGGATACCCCGGACTACAACTACAACTATTGTGGGCTCCGAGAGCCCAGCCCCAGTCACCCAGGAGCCTCCTGAGCCCCCCGAGCCTGAAGCCGAGGCCAGCACAGTGGCTGATGTAGTGACCACTGTGATGGGCAGCTCCCAACCCGTAGTGACCCGAGGCACCACCGACAATCTCATCCCCGTCTACTGCTCAATCCTGGCTGCAGTGGTTGTGGGTTTGCTGGCCTACATTGTCTTCAAGAGGTAAGAGACATGAAGGCCTGGGAGCTTGAAGCCTTTCAACTCAGATATCTGGCTTTTCCCTTTGGCCTTCCTTCCATCTGTCCACATTTGGGAGGAGGGAATGCCTCTGGATCCATGTCATTTGCTCTCTTGACCCTTGACCAAGAATCGTAAAATTGCAAGATGTTTCAGCACGGTAGAACCTTAGAGCAGAGGATGTCAGAACCAGGAAGGCCCTTAATTGTCTTTCTGGCACTGGAAAGAACCCCCACATGTCAGAATTGGGAGGGACCTTAAAGATTACGGAGTGTAGCTCTCCCGTTTTACAGAGACTCGGGAGAGCAATGACTAGTAGAAGTCACGTACGTTTTTTTTCTGAATTATATAATTATATGTAACGTATAATTATGTAATAATATATGATATAATAATAGTAATATATAAACAATAAGCTTCTATTCTCTAGCCCCTCGAGGGTCCAGAATAAGGAGGGAGTATTCAGTCTTTGAGTTGGAAAGGGCCTCCAAAAACTTTTTGTCCGCTTAGTACCTGAGCTGTGATTAAGATAGTAATAGAACATCCCCAATAAGTAGCATCCAATTTCTGCCTCCTGTGGCAGCCCACTGTATTTTGGGATAGTTGTGATTATGATATTTGACCTTTGTCTCTGAGTATTTGGTTTTTAAATTTTTTATTTATTTTTAAATTTATTTATTAAATTTTATTTATTTATTAAAATTTTATTTATTTTCTTTCCCTCCTCTCTTCCCTGCCCCCTCCCAGAGCCGACAAACAATTCCACTGGGTTGTACAAATGTTATCACTTGATACCTGTTTCCATGGGGCATTTGGTTTTTGACTCATGGTTTGAACCCCACTTTACACATATTTCTTCACTTCAGCCTAGAACCAGACTCCATGTCCCCATGGGCTTCCCATTTCCTGGATACGGTTGAAGAAAGTGAATTTATGTGGGCAATCAGAGAGTTGCAAAAGAATCCAGAGATCGGCTCTGGGTCCTGCCTCCCTTCTTTCCTTCCCTCCCTCATCAGGGGCTCACCCTTAGCTACTCTCCTTTAAAGGACAAGCAGAGTTTCTCTAAGACACCATCCCTTCCTTCATGAAGCTGACTTTGTAGCTCAAGGGTTTAGGTAGGAGGCAAAGAGAGAACTAGAATAAATGACTTTACAGAATACATGCAGGAAGGAAGGGGGAAAACAAGGTCAAAATAGGAGGCAAAGAGAGAACTAGAATAGACAGCATCCCAGAATACATGCAGGAGGGAAGGGGGATAACAAGGTTAAAATAGGAGGCAAAGAGAGAACCAGAATAGACAGCATCACAGAATACATGCAGGAGGGAAGGGGGATAACAAGGTCAAAATAGGAGGCAAAGAGAGAACTAGAATAGACAGCATCCCAGAATACATGCAGGAAGGAAGGGGGAAAACAAGGTCAAAATAGGAGGCAAAGAGAGAACTAGAATAGACAGCATCACAGAATACATGCAGGAGGGAAGAGGGATAACAAGGTCAAAATAGGAGGCAAAGAGAGAACTAGAATAGACAGCATCACAGAATACATGCAGGAGGGAAGAGGGATAACAAGGTCAAAATAGGAGGCAAAGAGAGAACTAGAATAGACAGCATCACAGAATACATGCAGGAGGGAAGGGGAAAAACAAGGTCAAAATAGGAGGCAAAGAGAGAACTAGAATAGATGACTTTACAGAATACATGCAGGAGGGAAGGGGGATAACAAGGTTAAAATAGGAGGCAAAGAGAGAACCAGAATAGACAGCATCACAGAATACATGCAGGAGGGAAGGGGGAAAACAAGGTCACTGCTGCCCTGTTCTATGCCCGTGAGCATCTGCATCCATGGGAACTCCTCCCATAGTACCCAAACCATGCACAAGCACATATTTGCTTGAGATCAGCTAACGACATGCAAAGAGGCCTCAGCAGCAACTTGAGGCTCTGCTCCTGTCCCTCTCTGACCACAGGTGGAACAGCTGCAAGCAGAATAAGCAAGGTGCCAACAATCGGCCTGTGAACCAGACGCCATCGCCGGAGGGGGAGAAGCTACACAGCGACAGCGGGATCTCGGTGGACAGTCAAAGTCTCCATGACCAGCAGCCCCAGACTCAGACAGCTCAAGTCCAAGGTGCGAGGGCTGGAGCTCCTGTGGGCAAAAGGGTCAAGGGGAAGAAATCTCCACACACCTGGAGACTGGCTGATTCCACCCCTGACCACCCTCACCTGGGTTCGGATAAAACAGGCTAGTCTGGGGGAAGCTGGGTGGCTTGGTGGATGGAGATGGGAGGTCCTGGGTTCAAATATGACCTCAGACACTTCCCAGCTGTTTGACCCTGGGCAAGTCACTCATAGCCCTTACAGCTCTTCTGCCTTGGAACCAATATACAGTATTGATTCTAAGAGGGAAGATAAGGGTTAAACACACAAAAACCCAAACAGACTAGTGTAGTAGGAGCAGAGGTCAGACTTAAAGAGGAACATAACCAAGGTCAGTGGATGGTGATGTCTCCTTCCAGGGAATGATAGGAAAGAATGGAAGAAATCTCAGTAATGACACTAATAACAATATTAATAATAATAATAATAATAGCTAGCACTTCAAGGCTTGTGAACCACAGATCCCCATAACAATCTTGTGAGGGAGAGGAGGTTCTAGTATTATTATTATTTATCATTTGACAGATGAGGAAACTGAGGCAAAGAAGGTTAAGTGACTTGCACAGGGTCCTACAGGTAGTAAACATCTGAGGTGCGATTCATTTTATGGACCATCTAGCTGTTTCTAAGCATCCAAAACCAGTGAGAAGAAGGGGTCAGCCTGGACTCTGGGAAATGGATGGGATGACCTTGGAAGTCCTTTCCAGCCAGAGGAGCTGGGAGGTCTTTTCTAAACCAGAACTTCCAGACTCATCAAGCTAATTGCCCCCCTGGGGCTAATTACCCCAGAAAGTGGCTGCAATTAGCCTCCTGCCCCAGACTTCCCAGGGACAAGTGGTTAATTATGTCCCTAATTAGCCACCCATAGCCTGGTTCCAGTTCACCCACTAGGCACTTGTACCTTCCTATAGACTATTCAGAGCTGAGAATTGTGTTCCCCCTCCTTCCCCCCCCCTTATTGATTGGTTAGAGTTGGGGGAGGGAGGAGACTTGGGGACAGGAAATGCACAATTTGTCTTGGCCATGCTCCGGACTTAGAGTGGTCACACTCTCTCCTTTGCTTTTCTCTCAGTTCATAAGATTTGGAACTGAAGGGGTCCTTTGGGATGATCGGGTCTAGGGGTCCTGAGCCTTTTGTGTGTGTGTTATGGACCCCTTTGGCAGCCTGATGAAACCTAAGGACCCCATCCCAGAATGATGGGTTTGGTTTGGGTTTTTGTTTTGTTTTTTTAGAAAATATATAGGTTGACTGAGGAAACCAATTATATTGAAATAAACATGGAATTATTTCATGGAATTCCGTATCCTTGGAAATCCCTAGAGTCCGAAGTCAGGAATCATCGATCTAGTCAAATTTTGTAGATGAGGGTCAAGCAGGAATGACTTATCCGTGTGGGCACCTCCAGCTCTAAGCGTCTGACCTGCTTGTGGAAGACACAACCTATATCGAGTCCTTTATCCAGGCCTTTCTTCCTAGTCGGTCCAGCCCTTCTCTGTGTCTGACCTCCAAACGCTGCTGAGGTCAGTTTGTTCCCCAGAGGGCAGCGCTCTCTCGGTCTAACTACCCCCTCTCTCTTGCAGCTCTCAAGGGCGATGGAGGTCTCTACAGCAACCTCCCAGCGGCCAAACGGGAAGAGGTAGAGAAACTGCTCAACAGCTCATCAGAGGAGACTTGGCGGCACCTGGCAGGGGAGCTGGGCTACTTGCCGGAGCGTATAGACTCCCTCACTCGAGAGGACTACCCTGTCCGGGCTCTGCTCGACAGCTGGGCTGCCCAGGACAGTGCCACCCTGGACGCCCTCTATGCTGCCCTGCGCCGGATCCAGAGGGGAGACATTGTGGAGAATCTCTACAGCGAGTCCACTGCCACCTCCCCCGTCTGAGCAGGCACCAGGGCTCCCCTCCCTCCCCGCAGCCCCTTACCCTCAGCATCCCATGGGGCGGAGCCCTTCAGATATGAAGGAAACTGGAGAGGGAGGAGAGACTTCCTTCCATCCAAGGGGACATTCGCCCTCTTGGCTAATGGTTACCCACTGGGGTGTCTTCTCCCTCACTCCCTCAGCAGCTCCTCAGACCCTCCCCACCCTTTCAGACTGTCTGACACTCGAGCCAAATCCCCAGGGAAGAAAACTCCCAGGAGCTCCACTGGAGAGCAAGCCCCCTGCCCCCTGCTTTCTCTCCAAGGAGTAGAGGTCAAAGGTCAGGGCCTAGGTGGCCAATTCTTCTCACTTTCCCTCTCTTGACCATCCTGATTTCCATCTGTGATATCACCCCATCCACCCTCACCTTCCTCTCTTTCGTGTTTCTCCCTGCCTCCTGCCTAATAGGAACACTGTCCAGGGCGTCTGGTTATAGAGAAGGAACTTGAGGTGGTGGAGGGTAAGGAGAAAGGGCACCCTCTTCTCCCTGTGACCACAGTGTCAGTGACAGAAAGGCAACTTGGTGGGAGGCAGGAGATGTGCTCATATGGACTCAACACTGTGAACCCCGGGGGTGAAATACTGTCCTCCGATGAATTTTTTTATTCCTTACTGTTTTCTGTTATTCCCACCCACCCCCTGGTCAGAGCCCCAGGGGGTGAAAAATTACAGAATCTTACATGATCAGACTTGCCAGGGACCTAAGCAACCACCTAGTTCTAGCCCTCCCTTTTTGTAGATAAGAACACTGAGTGCTAGAGAGAGAGAAATGACTTGTCCAAGGTCACACAGACACCCATCAGTGATAATGGAATCTTCTCTCTATTCGGAATATAGGAAAGGGGAAAATAGGGGAGCTTTTCCTGTAGCTATAGGCTCACCCTATCCTAGACTTCTAGGAGTCCCCTCTCCTTTGCCAAAAGGACCAGAGCTGTGGGACAGGGCTATTTCCATCAATGTGCAACTGAGTAACCCAGCTGAAGGTCACTACCCTTGCTGGGGCCCCCACCATCCCATCTCACACACACACACACTTTTTCTCTTCAACAACCACTTTTTGTCTTTTGGGCTGGGACAGAATCCTGTCTTGGGAAGCTGCCAGAGAAGATTCTGAGAGAATTTGGAATCTGTCTTCCTCCTTCCTTTTCTTCACCCTGAGCTTGGCGGCTTCAGCCCTGGACCAAGCCAGGGTTCCCTCCTTTCTCTCTTCCCTTCCCGCCTCCAGAGTAGGAGAGAAGAGGCAGGCTGACCATGCAAGAAAGCCCTTTTCTCCTCCTCCACTCCTAGGCCCTGTAGAAAGGGCAGCAGAGTTCCTTCCACCTGGGTCTGGGATGAAGGATGATGAAGGCTGGGCAGAGCTGGGCTGGTGGCAGTACAGAGGAGAGCAAAACTTCAGAATCAGGGAAGCAGGATGGTGGGCAGGCAGGGAGATCTCTCCCAGGTGTCGGGGGCCCAGAAGGGACTCTTCTCCCCATCTTGATCATCAGGCAGATGAAGGACAGAGGGGAATGACCAACATTTGTCAACGGAATTCCGGAATTCCGCCACCTTCTGCTCCCATCCTGCTGTCCTCAGGCCTGGAAGTGATGTTGCAATAACCGTGATGCTCTTTCTACTTGTCCTGGAGTAAAGAAGAGATCCCAGCCCCTGGAGAGGCCCTCCCTCTTGGGTTGGGGCAGGGCTCTCCAGACCCTGTGGAAGGAAGGAAGCAAGGATTTTTAAATTTTTGATGTGGAGGCAGGGCAGAATCATGAAGGAAACTGTGGCGAACCGGAAACTTTGTACATAATGCCATCTCTTTGACTTGGTTCTGTCTGGGGGAATGAGAGGCTCATCCTTGTGGTCACACCCTGAAGCAGAGTTTTATTTATTTCTCCCTCCCTTTGAGAAGGAGGGGGTTGTTGGCATGGGGGTGGGGGTGGGAGCTGCTCCACTTGGGAGAAGGTTTTGCAAGTATGTTTTAGCATGTGTATGGGTGCTTGGCCCCTCTGACCCTGAAATCGCCTTTTTTGCCCACCCCCATTAGATTGGCGGGTGACATTCCTCCTTTTTCCCATGGGGGGGCGGCTCTTGTCCACACCCCCCAGATCTGTCCCTCTGTTTGCCCACCCTCCAGTCCTCAATACCCTATCCCCTTGCATCCTGTATAATTGTCTCTTGAACCTTCTTGAAACCAACACATAAAACATAAAGGATGATAATTAAATGGCAAAAAAAAAAGTTCAGATTTTTTTGGGAATAAATATTGGGGTAAATAAAAAGTAAAAAACGGAGAGGAAGGAAACCAATTCAAGATTGGTTTCCTTCACCGCCGCCAAAAGGGAAAAATTTAAACCAAAATCAAGTAAAATTTTACAGTCTTGAAATGGTTAATTTTCCAAGCCAATGAGGAGAGTTGAAAGGCATTAGGGAGCCATTCTCACCTCCACCCCCTCTTCTGAGGCTGGCCAGGGAAAGTGAAATTGACTAGGCATGAAAATGACCAGCAGTGAACTTGACCTGTGTGTCATCAGTGAAACTGATCACGGGGAACAATGGCCTTGATGAAGGGCGTACTCACTCTCTAACACCTACAACCACTCAGTTGGCCTGGCCAGTAACCAGCCCCCTCCTAATGAGTCTGATTCCAGATGTCAGTCGAGACTTCATCCCATAGTCAGGCAGGGAGGTCACCCCACCCAGTTCTCCAGGGATAGGCCTGGGCCAAAATTCTCAAATCCCTTGAATCCTTCCTTGGCTTCTGCCAACTTGGTTCAGCTTTGATCCTGACCCTGCTGGTGCCAGCTCTTGGCACGGATCTCAGAGCTCATCTAACACTACTGCTGTTCTCTGCCCTCCTCTCCCATATTTGGCCCTTCTGTCGTCCGTCCTCCTCCATGTCTCTGACTGCAGGGTCTGGGAGCCTTCTTAAGAATCCCTCAGCCTGCTCCAGCTCCCTGGCTCTGTCCACTGGAGGTTCAGGCTCTGTGGTAGGCTGGGAAGATTGGGGGATGAGTGTCAGGCTCTGTCCTCCAAAGGAAAAACAAACAAAATCAGCCTCTGGAATCCAAGGAGAAAAGCCAAAGTAGCTTCAGCCAGAAGTCTGGACAATTTGGGGAATTGGAGATCATTGAGAAACTGAAGGGGGGGTGTATTTAGGCTCGCCACTCTTTCTTTGACTCTTTCATTCCACAAGCTGAAGAGATCCCATGGACATCCCGGATGGAACTAGATCTTTGATAGGCATCAGAAAGAGATTCAGATGAAGGAGACACCATCTTTGCCCTCAGGGAGTTCCCCCGGATCTAACACTGTTAGCAGAGCCCGGAATTGGTCTGGTTATTCTGAATAGTGTTTGGAATGTGGCAAGAAGAGCGACTAGACTGTACCTTTGATGCCAACATTTGTCACAAGAAGGTCAAAGACCAAAAACAATGTCTTACATGTACCAAAATACGTTTAGCAAGGTTCGTGGGGAGACCTCCTGATCTCAGGCATTTCCTAAGCTGATGGGGGGATGGAGGTGGGGGTGGGGGGACGACAAACATTCAGAACAGAACATAGAGCAATCCAAGGAATACCATACAAACCAAATCCCATTCTCCCAGGAGGGGGGAAGTAGAAAAGAGACCCTGAAGAGGATAACCAAAGAAACATTGTCCAAAGTATTAGCAATGGCTGTATTTTGAAGACTTACGTAAAATTTAGAGATCATCAAGGCCAGCTCCCCCTTTCACAGATGGAGAAACTGAGGCCCAGAGACTGAGTGATATGCATATGGCTACATAGACAGCAATTATGTCTGGAATCGGAGAGCCTGGGTTGGCATGTCCACTCTCTCTTATCACCTGTGTGACTATGGGCAAGTCATTTAATCTCTTGGCCTCATGTAAAATCTCATCTGTAAAATCAGAGGTTTGGACTAGATAGTCTCTAATGTTCCTTCTAGCTCTAAATCTATGCTCCTAGCAACTGCGATTTGAACCCGTGTTTCTCGTTTCTAATACATAACTCTCCCCATTATCCCACTGGACCTCCTAAGACATTGAATCTAGTGATTCCAAAGCACTTCGAAGAGGCAAGCTATTTGGATTTGGATACTACTCCAGTACTTTTGGGTACTTGGGAATAATCTATATGGGGAGAGAAAGAGAAAAATGGAAGAAGTGGAGATGCTCTATCACTCAGACCCCTGAGACGCAGATATCCCAAGCCCTACTCTGCTGGGACACCTTCTCTCCTGGGAGAGGCGGGGATTGCAAACATTATTTCAGAGGGCCATGCCTGCCAGAGGAAGAAGTTCTGTAGTATTCAGGGGACCAATTTAGAATTCCTGTTGGGGGAACAAAGGGACCTAAATCAGAGGATTCTATTTCAGGGAAGTCCACCCTCCTAGGCATTCTTTCTCTCCAAACTGAGTGTATCCTGTGGGCAGAGTCCTGTGCTAGATACTAGGTATTAGGGGGAGATACAGAAGACGAAGATGTCATTCTTGCTCTCAGAGAGTTTCCAGAGACAGAGAAGAGGGAGGAAAGGGGAGAGAGACAGAAAGACACAGAGAGACAGAGAGAGAGAAAGACACAGAGACAGACAGACAGAGACAGAGAGAGACAGACAGACAGAGAGACAGAGACAGAGACAGAGACAGAGACAGAGAGAAAGTTACCCACACACTAGTACATCACTAGAGGATTTTTGAATTAAATTTTCATTCTGGAAAAATTCCCTCAGGGTTGGGGGTGCAGAAGGAAAGAGGACGATTGGGCCCATCTGCTTTTAACCTGACTTCAGTAGGATCAGAGCACAGGGGATCTCCTGCCTCTCCCCCTTCTACATTTTTGGAGGATCTAAAGTTTGTGATTCTGTCACTCCAAAGTCTTCCATTCATCACATTCCTGAATCACAGCCCCTCTTTCTCATCTTTGGAATTGGAGAAGTGGAAAGAAGAGAAACCTGGAATCTGAATCCCTCTCCATTATTCTGGCTCCCCAACTTGGGATGGGTGTACGGAGAAAAAGAGGTAAACCACTCAAGTTCTGGTACTTGGTCTTGCAAGGGCTCTTTTTTGGGAGGAAAACCCATAGTTAGTGTTGGAGTCAGGAGGAGACACTTCCCAAGATGCCCTGGGATTGGGGTGGGGGTCTGCTGACCATATGTCTGTGGGGAGGCAGCTTCTTAGTAATGCAAAGCAGATTCCTCTCTAGCTCTGTGGCAGCTGGTGGGCTGATTGCCAAGCGAGAGAGGGAAGAAGGGGGCTTGGGCCCCAAGCTGTCTGGGTACAGTAAAAATGTTTGAGACCCAAAAATCTGGTCTTAGGAAGTATTGGCCAGCAGTAGCCCCCAATGCACTCTTCCCTTCTCTCCCTTCTCCTCTTGGGATTCCAGGGCCTTCATAACCCTACTGAGTGCTCCCCCCCCCCATTTTAATAGCCCACCTCTCTCCTGAAGCGTCCCGGACCTTAAACTTTTCTTACTTCTCTCATAGCTTTCATTAAAGCTCTCACTCACTCTCAGCCCATGAGGCGTCAAGGGCTGATAATATTTCCCATTGGCACTTAAACACAGTTCACAGATTAGAGCTCCATTCAATCCAGTTCCTACATTGTAGAGATGAGAGAATGAAAGTGATGCAAGTGGTGAGTTGCCCACTTTGAACTGAAACCCAGAGCCCCTGATCCAGTGTTCTTGCCACTCTACTGGGTAAAATGAGTGTTGGGCTAGATGAGTTTTAGGTAGGTCCTTTCCAGATCTGCTACTCTGGGATTCTCTAAGGATATGCTTATGCAAGGATTGTAGGCACTATGGCAGACCCAGCTGGGGAGATCTGTCCCATTTGGAAAGGGGCTTTGCCAGGATAACACCCATTTTTGGTGACTTGGGCAGCCTCTTTATTTTGCCCCTTATAAGATTAATCTTATTATCTTGTTATCTTATCTATTCATCTTCTTCGACCACTTTGGTTCCTCATTTTCTGAGACTCTCTTAGACATCCCCCTGTTCTTCTCATTCCTCTTCTATCTTCCTAAAGATGACAGGCCCAATTCTGTATAGCTAGAGAGAATCTTCGAGAAAAACCTTTATCTTTGCATCTGCCACTTTCATCAGCCTAAGAGCTACCAGAAGGTGGGGATCATCTCTATATTCTTCGAAATCTCTTACTGCCACCCAACCTAGTGCTCTACCCTCAAAGAGATTTTATATTGAACCTAGCAGATTGTTTACTGTAGAGGCTGCCTAGTGTAAACCCAACCCACCATGTCAACTTCCCCTCCCCTGTCAATTAAGTGTAATCATAGAAGATCTAGACAGCTGAACTAAATCATTCAATCAATCAAGGGCACAGCTCAAACCAGTCAATCAATTTGAGTAGAGTGAAATACTTGGATCATTGGACGAAGACAGAAGATGCCCCCAAAGGAAATGTCTTCTGATTGGCTGAAAGAAGTAGTCACACCTCTGAGCCTATTTATTATTTCAACCTGTCCAGTTGAAATAATGCATTCCAGTATGGTTGGGTGAGTGGTAGTCAAAAATAAAGGATTCATGAGAGAGCCTTGCCTCTGAGGGAAAGAGGAACAAGTTTGTAGTTAATTTACACTTCCCTTCTACCTGATTGGTCTTCACTCTGAAAGATCACAGATTTGGAGTTCTCATCAATTAGTAGCAGTCTCCCCAAAGTGCTGATAACAGCATCTGTGTTTGGAATTGAGATGTACATCAAAGACAAATTAGACTACTTGAGGAAAGACAGCTTTAGTATTCTAGAAAGTGACCTACTCTCAGAGCCCAGCCCTAAGAAGAATGTCATGAATCCTTGATGAAAGAGGGGAAAAGAGACTTTCAGTAACCAGAGATTCTGAATTTACTATTTGGCCACTTGTGCTCTCTAAGTCTGAGCTTAGTTTTCCTAGGGATTTTGTGTGTAGAAGGGGAGAGTGCACCCTCAGTTTGGGGAAGTATTGTCTTTGCTATGCCTTAGGAGATACAGATATATAGATATACATACATACATATATATCTTTAGTAAATATACCCTTTCTAAAAACTCTTGACTGATAATCGGTGAGAAATACACCAATGGGGGCTTATGAGTAAAACAATTTTTAAAAATAAGGTCTTCAGAGTTACCCCTAAAACCTTGAGGGGAGAAGAAGTAATATTAGCTGTCTTCTAAGTAACCAGCCTGCCAATGTGTATGGGAAGAGGGAAAGTGGTCCTGGAGAGCAGTGTTGTAAATTAGTAAACTGAAAAGAGCCTGGTCTCAGGGAGGGGAGATAGGGAGAAAGGGAGAGAATCTGAACCAAAGAATGTCAGAAAACAATTGTCAAAAATTGTTTCTACACATACTTGAAAGAAAGAAAAGAAGGAAGGAAGGAAGGAAGGAAGGAAGGAAGGAAGGAAGGAAGGAAGGAAGGAAGGAAGGAAGGAAGGAAGGAAGGAAGGAAGGAAGGAAGGAAGGAAGGAAGAATCCCTGGATTTGCAGCAAGAGAAAGCTAGGTTTTAATAATCCCATTTACTGTGTGACAATGAATGAGTCATTTGACCTTTCTGAGGAGCTTCATTATCTCATCTGTAAAATGGCAACAATAATAATAATACCTGCATAACTCTCAAACAGAGGCACCATAAGTCTCTAAAGAGATAATATGTGTAAAGTATTTTCTAAACCTTAAAGTGGTATAAAAGGGGCCATCTAGGTAGTTCAATGGATAGAGAATGCCAGGCCTAGAGTCAGTCAGGAAGAGCTGGGTTCAAATCTGGCCTCAGCTTTGTGACTCAACTCTGATTGCTGGCCCTTGCCACTCTTCTGTCTTAGAATTCACACTAAGACAGAAGGTAAGGGTTTTTTTAAAAAAAGCATTATGAAAGTGTCGGCTACTATTATTGTCAGCATTACTGCCTAGTATTTTTATTCCAGGTGAAAGCGGAAGGGCAGAACATCTGTGAGGCTTCTTGGCCCTTCCTTCTCCCCAAAAAGACACCATCTGTGCACCTTCATCTCTGCAAGTCCAAATAGGGGAATTGTTTTGGTATCCCTTCAAGGCTCTTCTAAAGTCCCAATTCGTGGTTTCCTCTAATGATCTCCACTCCCATTCTTATACTCTAACCTATTCCCTTGCCAAGCCCCCCCACTCCCACCCCATAATCCCATCTGGAACTAAGGCCAAGAGTGTGTCCAAAAGATTCCATTAGAGAATTGCATATAGGAACATTCCAGATCCCACCCCCCACCCACTCAAAGTGTACCCAGTCCAGCTCACTTCTGTTGTCTTCCTGCACATCTTAATCCCAGATTCCCTTTCCCTTGAATCCTTCCTTCAACTTCTTCCTGCAATATTCCCTTTGGAATCCTTTGATATCTGGGGTTGAGGCTCCTCCCTGGGCCTAGCCTGCTCCCTCTGGAATGACCCCAGGAATGTTTTCTCCTCACTTCCTTTCAATCCCATTCCCAGCCCAGCCACGGTGGGGACTGGGGGGGGGGGGGGCTTCCAATGGCACGAATGTCTCCATTAAGAAACCTGCTGTGAGAGAAGGCTCTACTAGATTTTCTTGGAAATGAGAACAAATCAAAAGGCAGTTCCCAACTAAAATTTACCTTACCATTTCCTCCAGTTTGCTCTGACTTTAGCTTGGGGGGGGGGGGGGGCAGCCTCAAAATGTTCCCGGGAGTGTCTCATTTCTGTGTTCCCTCTCTTTTACCACAATCAGCTCCATTCCATCTGAAGTGAATTTTCACAATGGTGTAGGAGACAGTGAGGCATCTGGCTGGGTAAAATACAGCACTGTCAGTTCTTGAGTTTATTTGTGTTGTTTTTTTCCCTGCTAATATATATTTATATGTATGTTATCCATATGTGTGTGTACTTCCATATGACCATAAGTTGAAGAGAAGGTGCCATTTCATTGGGATGGGGAACTTCGGGATGAAGACCTTCCCTCTCCTAAGGCAGGTCAGGACATTCCCTGCAACTTATGGTTCTAGAGAATTCCCTAGAGCAGTGATGGCGAGCCTTTTAGAGACCAAGTACCCAAACTGCAACCCTCATGCCACATGTGAGCCCCACTACCTTACCCTAGACAGGGGAGGGAGGAAGTGCTCCCATTGGCTGCTGGGCAGAGGGGTGGGTAATGTGAGAAATGTCCTCAGACACACGTGGAGAGGGGGAAGAGAGCAGCTCCCTCTGGCATGCTTCATCACTAGAGCAATGAGAGGTTTAGGGATTTGTTCCAAGTCACACAGTCAATGTATATTAGAGGAAGAATCTGAACCCAAATCTTCCTGTCTTTGATACCATCTTTCTGCATGCCAGCCTCTCGTAGCATACATATCTTTATATAATATAAAGCACACATGTAGAGCATAATATAAAGCATTTAATATAGAGCAATATAAATATTGATGTCATAAAGGCAGGAATATGAGCCAAGAATGTGCAATGGAAAATAACCTTGATTCTTTCCCTTAGGTTTTGTTTTGGTTCAAATACATTTATGTGCCAGGCCCAGAGGATTGGGTGGGGGCTGGGGAAATCATTGTTCAGGAAATCATTGGTACTTTAAAGTCACATAGCTACTATTTCTTTGACAGCCTATCTTGAAATGAGTTCAGGGACACAGTATCCCCATGGGACAACAAAATAGAATTTCTTCTATTTTTTTAAACCCTTACCTCTTGTTTTAGAATCAATGCTGAGTATTGGTTCCAAGGCATTAGGGGTTAAGTGACTTGCCCAGGGTCACACAGCTGGGAAGTGTCTGAGATTTGAACCCAGGACCTTCTGTCTCTAAACCTGGCTCTCAATTCACTAAGCCATCTGGCTGCCCCCTAAAATAGAAGCTCTAAGGTCTTTCTAATCCTAAAATAATATTAGCTAGCATTTATATAGTGCTTTAAGGTTTGCAAATTGCTTTACAAATATTATCACACTTTATTCTCACAATAGCCCTGGAAGTTAGACCCCCATTTTACAGATGAGGAAACTGAGGCAGATAGCAGTTAAGTACCTTGCCTAGAGTTACATAGCTAGTAAATGTATAAGGAAAGATTTGAATTCAGGTCTTGTTGATGTCAAATTCAGTGCTCTATCCACCACATTACCTAGCTGCCTTAATAAAATAAGATTGTTGTCTGAGACAAAGGACTAGGATTTAGCTCCAAGCATACAGGGTGGGTTGGGAAGCTGGGAAGCTGGGAAGCAGGGTGATGGGAAAGAAAGGACGATGTGGCCTAGGTACTCTCTGCTTGGCTATGTTTGGCACCTTCTTTGCTGGTTGTTATTGCTTATGACTTCTGGCTTTGACTAAAGAGATATCAGCCTACTCTTGTCAGGAAGAAACTTTCTGGTCATTCCACCATAAAAGATGATAATGAGATGGCCAGCAAGTAGCTTTAAGGAAAGATAAAAGCTGGTGACTTGTATCTACCCATCAAGTGAAGAAGCCCAGGATGACCAGAAGGGAAATACCAAAGAGAGAAGAGATAGCAATATGTTGGTGGCAACTATAGACATCATCTAACCTGACGAGTCAAAGATGCAAACTGCTTGCGACATGGAAATGCCTCCACTCCACATATTCCCTATGTGTGTGCCTTTCACACATATTTCCTGAATACGTAGACTTCCAGCGGGTTTTCCTTCATGTATGGCCCCTGGTTACACCTGCTATCTAAATAGGTTTCCTTCATGTGTGGTCCTTAGGCATTCGGGTTATCTGCATTTCCTTCCCCACTGACGGAGTGATAAACCATGGGAGGCTGTATCCCATCCGCACAGGGGAATCTTCTCGCTTTATTTACTGTCCTTTGTTTCTAGGTCTTGCTTGAACTAACATACTCTGGCTAATTGGTAAATTAAACACAGTGTAGGGGTTTGAGAGCTAAGGTTTGAGCCACAGAGTGCCTTAGAGTTGGCTAGCTTTCTAGAGGGTGGGGGGGGGGTGATCCACATCTGAGAGAAGGTGCCCCAGTGGCTAAAAGGACTTTTCTTCTTTTTTAGTGAAAGAGAGAAAATATAAACATATGAGCTTACGTGTAATTACAGAAATGCTGAATTAGAGAACTGGGACTTCATGATCCATGACCAGCATACCTGTATTTAAAAAAAAAAAATCTCCACTGTACTACTACCACCATGGAGAGCCTTTTCAAATTTAATTAGTCTGTCTGGAAGGTAGATATATGCCCCATCCTTAGCCCAGCCTTGAGAATTTCCAGGTTGGTAAGGATGAACAAAACTAGCCTTCTTCTGTTTCTACTCTTCTCAGATAGGGGGACCTTTCTCTGTCACAAAGAGGCATCAGAAGAGGAAGTTAGTGGAAGGCAGAAATACTACTTTCAGCTAAATCCCTTTCCAAAAAATCACATCCAATATGGTGGAGAAGGTACATAGACTCCCCTGATCTCTATGAAATTACCTTCCAAACAACTATGATATAATGCCTCAAAATGAATTCTAGAGCAACACAACCCAGAAAAAAAGTGATGTGAAATATTTTTTCAGTCCCAAACAACTTAAACGGTCAGCACACAAGTTCTATTTAATCAGGGTGGAAGTAGAGTGCAAAGCAATACACCCAGGCATGTCCCACCAAAGCAATAAGCCTTGGGGTTACTGAATCAGCAGCAAAGGCTTCTGGAACTTTCAGCCACAGATGATGGGGAGTGGGGTGGACCACTGCTCAGAAGGAGATTATAGGGGTTCTTTTGCTGGCTCTGGTGAAAACCTTTTGTCTCTTATCTATATGCAGATCTAGGTGGCAATCCTGGGTCATGATCTCTTGGTGAGAAGGAGCACTAGCACACACAAGTGCTTGTGGCCACAGGGGGAAAGGGGATCCTGGTCACAGTTCCAAGGTGGAAAAGAGTGCTTGTGGTTGTTTACAGACCATAGTACAGGCCAGGAGAGTATTAAGCACATCTCTCCTTAAATAATACTACCTTAGAAAAACTGAAAACTTACAGATCCCCAGAGCTAACTCCAAAGGCAAGCTGTACAAAGTACATGAAGCTTGGAATAGTGCTCCCTTCACCACATGAACAAAGTCCAATTTTAACTGTTTTTTAAGTTAAAAGAAAAGGAAAAGCTTGGGAAATGAGCAAACAATTAAAAAAAAAGAAACAACATAGAAAGTAATTTTGGTGACAGAGAACACCAAAACACAAACTCAGAAGAAGACACCAAATTTAATACTATTGCAGCCACAACCTTCAAGAAAAATATGAATTGATCTCAAGTCCAAAAATAGTTAATGGAAGCATTCAAAAAAGATTTAAAAAATTAAATAAGAGAGCCAGAAGGAAAACTGGGGGGGGGGGGAATGAATGATATAGGAAAATCATGAAAAAAGAGTCCATAATTTGATAAAGGAGGCACAAAAAACACTGAAGAAAGTAATATCTTAAAAAACAGAATAGACCAATTGGTAAAAGAAGCACAAAAATCCACCGAAGAGAACTTCCTAAAAAGCATAATTGGTCAAATGGAAAAAGATGTACAAAAACTAATTGAAAAGAAGAAAGCATTTAAAGGCAAAATTGGCCATGTGGGTAAAGGCATACAAAAATTCACTAAGGAAAAGAACTCTTAAAATTTTTTTTTATTTAGAATATTTCCCCATGGTTACGTGATTCATGATTTCCCCTGTCCCCTTCCTTTACCCCTCCCAGAGCTGACAAGCAATTCCATTGGGTTATACATGTATTGTAGGGTTCAAGAAAATCCCCCAAGAATGGAGACATGGAGACAATGCAAGTAAGCAAAGGATCACCATTTATTTACTAGCGCACTAGGCGCTAGGGCTGCCCCCAAAGGAGGAGCCATGCTGGTATAGGGGGCTAGCATGAAATGTTGAACAATAGGATGTCGTGATTTGGCAGTTGCAGCTAGCTGAGGGGTTCACAATACAGGGAGTGTCTGCTTATCTGCTGGAACGGTTATGCTGACTTGGGCAAGAGTTTACTCCTGGCCCCCAGAGGGAGGTTGTTCTGACCTCCTTCAGTATCATTGTTCAAAACCCATTTCCATGTTATTCATATTTGCAGAAGAGTGATCTTTTAATACCAAAACACTAATCATATCCCTGTCAAACTACATAATCGATCATATGTTTTTCTTCTGTGTTTCTGTTCCCACAGACTTCTTTCTCTGGATGTGGATAGCCTTCTTTCTCATAAGTTCCTCTGGATTATTCTGGGTCATTGCACTGCTGCTAGTAGAAAAGTCTATTACTTTCCATTGTGCCATAATATATCAGTCTCTGTGTACAACGTTCTCCTGATTCTGCTCCTTTCACACTGTATCAATTCCTGGGTGTCTTTCCAGTTCACATGGAATTCCTTCAGTTCATTGTTTCATTCAGCACAATAGTATTCCTTCACCATTAGATACCACACTTTGTTCAGTCATTCCCCAAACGATTTTGGTGACAGAGAACACCAAAACACAATTTCTTGCCACCACAAAGAGCATGGCTATAAATATTTTTGTACACATCTCCTTATTAGCTCTTTGGGGTACAAACCCAACGGTGGTATGGCTGAGTCAAAGGGTAAGCATTCTTTTAAATCCCATTGTGCATAGTTCCAAATTGGCCTCCAGAATGGTTGGACCAATTCACAACACCACCAGCAATGCATTAGTAAAGGAAAGGAACTCTTAAAAAATAGAATTGGACAAGTGGAAAAGAAGGTACAAAAGTTCACTGAAAAAAATAAAACATTAAAAATTAGAATTGGGCAAGTTGAAGCTAATGACTTCATGGGATATCAAAAAAGAATAAAATAAAGTCAAAAGAGTGAAAAAAATAGAAGAAAATGTGAAATGCCACATTGGAAAAACAACTGACCTAGAAAATAAATTCAAGAAGGATAATATAAGAATTATTGTAGAACATTAAATCCATGATCAAAAAAAGAACTCAGACATCATCTTTCAAGAAATTATCAAGGAAAACTGTTTTGATATTCTACAACCAGAGGGTACAATAAAAATTAAAAGAATACACCAGGGGGCAGATGGTTGGCTCAATAGATTAAGAGCCAAGCCTAAAGATGGGAGGTCCTAGATTCAAATCTGGCCTCAGATATTTCCCAGTTGTGTGACCCTGGGCAAGTCACTTATCCTCCATTACCTAGCCCTTACAACTAATATGAAAGGTAAGAGTTTAAAAAAAATCCACCAATCATCTCCTAAAAGAGATCTCAAAAGGATAACTCCTAGGAATATTTATAGCCAAATTCCAGCCCTCCAGAATGGTTGGATCAATTCACACAACTCCACCAGCAATGCATTAATGTCCCAATTTTGGCCACATCCCCTCCAACATTTATCACTTTACTGTCATATTGACCAATTTGATAGGTGTGAAGTGGTAATTTGCATTTGAAATAGAGGACTTTCAAACATTCCTGATGAAAAGACCAAAGCTAAATGGAAAATTTGATTCTCATATACGATTCTCAAGAGAAACATAAAAAGATAAACAAAAAAGAGAAATCAAAAGACATTTAATAAGGTTTAACTATTCACATACTGGAATGGGAAGATAATTCTTGTAACTCCTAAGAATTAGAGAAGTTAGAAGTAGTATACACTACTTCTAAAGGGTTTCAGCTGAATGTGATTGGATGATATATAAAACAAAATAAAATTAAAAGGTGAGAAAAAGGAATGCACTAAGAGAAAGGATAAATAGAATGGGAGTAAATTATCTCACATAAAAGAGGCATGAAAGAGCTTTTATAGTGAGAAGGAAGATAGGAAAGGTGGGAAAAGGAGCACTTGAACCTTATTCTCATTGGAATTAGCTCAAGGAGGGAAGAACATACAAAATCAATGAGTATAGAAATCTATCTTACCCTATAAGAAAGTAGGAGAGGAAGGTATAAGAGGAGGGCAGGCAAATTGGAAGATGTGATGGTCAGAACCTAAACTCTTAAAAAAATTTTAAAGCCTAATGTTTCATCTTAGAATCAATACTGTATATTGATTCCTAGGTAGAAGAGTGGTAAGGGCTAGGCAATGGGAATTAATTAACTTGCCCAGGGTCACACAGCTAGGAAGTGTCTGAGGCTAAATTTGAACCCAGAACCTCCCATCTCTAGGCCTGGCTCTTAATCCACTGAGCTACTGAGGTTCTCCCAAAGCTAAATATTTTTGAGAATGGACCAAATGAAAGGAGAGAGAAAAGGATAAACAGGGTGGGAAACAGGATGGTGAGTAATACTCATATCATAATGTTAAAAAACTTTTTAGAATCTCTCTAATTTAGACCTCATTTCTCAAGCACATAGAGAAATCAGTCAAATGTAAGAGTACAAGTAATCCCTCAAAACTGATAAATGGTCAGAGGATATGAACACATAGTTCTTAGACAAAGTAATTAAAGCTCTCTTTAGTTATGTGGAAAATGCCCTAAATCACTATTAATTAGAGAGATGGAAATTAAACCAACTCTGAGGTATCATCCCATACCTATCAGATTGGTTATTATGACTGAAAAGGAAAATGGGAAATCTTAGAGATGAGGTAGAAAACTTAGACACTAATGCACTGTTGGGGGAATTGTGAACTGATTCAACTATTCTAGAGAGCAATTTGGGTCTAGGACCAAAGGGCTATAAAATAGTACCATTACTATGTTTGTATCTCAGAGAGATTTAAAAAAAGGGAAGGACATATAGTTACAAAAATATTTAAAGCAGCTCTTTTTGTGGAGGCAAAGAATTAGAAACTCAGAGATACTTATCCATTTGGGAATGACTAAGTAAGTTATAGTATACACTATTGTGCTATAAGAAATGGCCAGTAGGACAGAAAAACCTGGAAAGACTTATATAAACTGAAACGGAGTGAAGTAAACAGAACCAAGAGAATACAGTACTATATGATCAACAGCTGTGAGTAATTTAGCTATTCTCAGCAGTTTAATGATCCAAAACAATCCCAAAGGACTTAGGATAAAAAAAAAATACCATCTGCTTTCTGAGAAAGAACTGACGGAGTCTGCATCCAGACCGAAGCAAACTTTTTTTCCCTCTTGATATTTTTTTGTTCAAGTTTTCTTCTACAAAAAGATTAATATGGAAAAATGTTTTACAAGATTGCACATGTAAAATCTATATGAGATTGCTTACCATCTCAGTGGGAGTGGAGGGTAGAGGGAGGGAGAGAATTCAGGACTCCAAGTTTTTTTTTTAAATGTTGGAAACTATAAGTTGTGCCATATGATTGCAATGGAATACTACTGCATTGTAAGAAATGATGAGCGGGTTTTAAAGAACATGAAATTATGAGGAATGAAACGAACAGAATCAAGAGAACATATACAGTCTCAGAAATATTGTTTGAAGAATGACCTGTATATGTCCACCTCCTGAGAAGGAAATGATAAACAGAAATAGAAGCAAGACATAGTTTTATATGTACACATCTCTTTTTGTCAAGTTATGCCTTCTATGGTAGAAGGAGGAAATGAGGAAATTAACTGGAAATTTTAATGTAACAAGCAAAAAATTTAAGTATATTAAAAAAGGGAAACTAATTTTACATGTAATTAGGGAAAAAATAAAATAAAAAAAATTTAAGTTCTTTCTATTACCCTCCCAGGAGTCTCAGGAGTTCCTTTGGAGGTGCTAGGATTTTTTTTTAACCCTTACATTCCATCTTAGAATCAATAGTAGGTATTGGTTCCAAGGCAAAAGAGTGATAAGGTCTAGGCCAGTGATGGGCAACCTTTTGAGCTTGGTGTGTCAAAATTCACCAAAAAAATGAGCATAATTCAGGTGGTATGTCACGTTGAGAAAAAAATGTCCTTCTTGGCAAGTGGCCACGTGTCATCAAAAATGACTACATGTGTCAATGCTGACATGTGTCATAGGTTCACCATCATGGGTCTAGGCAATGGGGGTTAAGTGACTTGCCCAGGGTCACACAACTAGGAAGTGTCTGAGACCACATTTGATTCCAGGTCCTCCAGACTTCAAGCCTGGCTCTCCATCTGCTGAGCTGCCCTTCGTTCTTTATTTCTGAAGAGAACCAAAATTGTCACAGGGGAACGTCTTGACTTGCACATAAGTTAGATTTAAATGAGGCAGAGTTGTACAAAGCTGTCAGCCTCACTCTCTCTTCCAGTCATCCAAGTCTAGTGGAAGGGCAAAAGTCAGGACAACTGGCAGTAGCCTGGGATGCGGTGGGCGATCTTGGTGTCTTCAGCCTAGTTCTGAGCCCTCCACAGCACCTGCTTCAATGGCTTCATGACTGTTGGAAAAAATCATTCTCATGTGCCAGTCCTGCTGGGGGGAGCCTTCACTGCTTGGGGTAGACAGCTCCCAACATACTTAAGCGTTTGAGGCCACAAACTGCGTTAGCCCATCTGCTGAGACAGTTTTGCCAGGGTCTGGCCGCTGTGCTTGCTACAGCTTCTTGGAGCTCCAGGTGAGAGGTGACCAAAAGGGAGCCCCCCAGGGCGATTGAGCAGCCCTGAAAAGCAGTCCTCACCTTGGGGGCTCTCGTCTTCCTCCCAAACCCCACACCCTCTGGGAACAAAATAGCAAAACTGAGATAGACATTGCTCTCAAGGAGTTCCTATCCAATTGGCAAGCTATGTTCAGAGCTCAGCTACAAGGTAGATGGAAAAGTCTGGAAATCCTAAGGTTCAGAAATAGGATAATAAGGTAAAGCCCAGAGGTTCTTGGGTTACTGGAGTAGATCAGAGAATCAGTGCTCAGGGGCAGCAAGCTTGGCTCAGTGGATAGAGATCCAGGTCTAAAGTCTCAAGTCTGGGCTCGTTCTTCCTAGCTGTGTGACCTTGGGCAAGTCACTTAACCCTGTTTTCTTAGACCTTGCCCTTTTGTTTTAGAGTTATTACTAAGAGAAAGTAAGAGTTAAAAGGAAAAAAAAAGAATCGGTGATGGGAGACTGTAGTATGTACAGGCTAAGCAAATGCTATAACCTGGTGGCCCTCCAGATCATCAGATGGAACAGAATTGTTGACTCCCATCCCATTCACATCCCATAAATTCTCAAGCAAAGGGGGAGGATGTCTAGCGGAGGTGAGTCTTCCCAGCTCTTAGCCATCCCAGATGGGTTTAGCCAAGGCCTGAAGGGGAAGGAAGAGACTAGTTATCCTCCCCGAAGGAGATGGGTCTTCCCTCTGCTGGCCACCCCTGATGGCTTATGAGCTCCAGTATACCTGCCCTCCCCCTACCAACACACATTCCAAGACCTCCTGGGATGTTCAGGCTCCACCTACCAATTTCTGGGAGCTTTCCCCTCCCAAATCAGTATAACTTTGCCCATTCTCTCCAAATAATTGCTGTCACATGGCACAGAAATATTTACAATGAGCTATATAAATAATAACTTCATCATTATTCCCACCCTCAGATCACACAGAGTGTAGCCTCAATATTCCTGGGGGGGAAACAGTTTTAGCACATGGTGAGTTTAGCAGAGATGGAGACTATATTTGCCCAGTGTTTCCACTACCTTTCCCTCCAATGAATCTCCTGCTCCTGGGCACTGTGGCCTGATGCCCACCTTTTCCCTCTCTGGAGGGAACTCCCACTGACTCTCTTCTCACCCCATTTTCATTTCTCTTTGGCATCCTGGTGAAAATCTCTGAGAACAAGACCTCACCCTCAGCTCATAGTCCTATGGGGCAGCATTTTGTCAAAGGATCCCCTCAACGGCAGCAAGAACTGCCTGATAAAGACTTGTGCTAGTCTCCCCACAAGGTTCTTGTTTTTACAGAGAATAGTGCCTCAGTCCAAAGGGATAAAATCCTAATGGTGTAAAACAGGAAGAAGAGAACCTTCTGAGAAGAGTACTTGACAGTTTTGAAATACCTTTCATGGAACAGGAACTAATAGTGCTAGCAGCAAGGTGGCACAGTGGATAGAGCACCAGGTCATAGATGAGTCTTCCTGAGTTCAAATCTGACCTCAGATGCTTCCTTGGTGTGTGACCCTGGGCAAGTCACTTAACCCCATTGCCTAGCCCTTACTGCTCTTCTGCCTTAGTATTGATTCTAAGGTGGAAAGTAAGGGTTTTAAGTAATACATAAATAAACAAACAAATAAATAAATGAGCAAGTAAATAAATAAATAAGATAGAATAGCCAGTCTTTAAGATTCTGACATTCCTTGACTCTCTGATCTACTTAGTATCCATTCTAAGACAGAAGGAAAGAGTTTTTAAAAGATCCCCATGTATAGTGATTAGGACATCATTCCTCTGTGTTTTAATTCCCTTTATCTTACTGTCCTTGTCCTGGAACTTTAGTTTGGAAATTTGATCAATAGCATATGCTTGTAGCTTACTCTGGGTATGTGTAAGCTCTTCTGCATGTCTAAACTTAGAGGTAGTTGGTCAAATGAGGGAGTATCTGAATTATGTCTTCCCTCATTTTTCTTTTTCCCTCTTTCTCCTCTTTTCTTTCTTTCCTTCCTTCCTTCCTTCCTTCCTTCCTTCCTTCCTTCCTTCCTTCCTTCCTTCCTTCCTTCCTTCCTTCCTTCCTTTCTTCTTTCTTTCTTTCTTTCTTTCTTTCTTTCTTTCTTTCTTTCTTTCTTTCTTTCTTTCTTTCTTTCTTTCTTTCTTTCTTTCTTTCTTTCTTTCTTTCTTTCTTTCTTTCTTTCTTTCTTTCTTTCTTTCTTTCTTTCTTTCTTTCTTTCTTTCTTTCTTCCCTTACCTTTCATCTTAGAATCAATACTGCATATTAGTTCCAAGGCAGAATATCCAGCTACTCATATGCCTTTTTTTTGTACTTCTTATCCTTGTACCTTTTTTCTATTGTTACTTGCTTTTTTTTAACCCTATTTTCTATCTTAGCAACAACTCCAAGACAAAAGGGAAAGGGCTAGAAAAATGAGGTCAAATGACCTGCCAGGATCACATAACCAGGAAATGGCTGAGACTGGATCTGAACTCAGGTCCTCCTAACTCCTGGTCTGGCACACTATTCACTGTGCCACCAACTACCCTTGTTACTTGCTTAAAAAAAAACCAAACCAGCCCTTACCTTTCATCTTAGAATCAGTGCTCTGTCATGGTTCCATGGCAAACGAGTAGTATGAGCTAGGCAATGGAAGTTAAGTGACTTAACCAGGGTCTCTGAGGTAGAAAGTATCAGATTCGAACCCAGGACCTCTCATCTCTAGCCCTGGCTTATGTGAAAGGGAATTTAAAACTCCCTTCATTTATTTTAACTTAATCAATCAAGAACTTGGAGTGCCCCTCCTTTCACACTTAGTCAGTCAGATACTTGAAGATCCTTTTACAAGAAAGCTCACACTCTCAGAGAAAGGAAGTTCTCACCATCGAGAGACAGGAAGTGGATCCCACAGGCACTGCCCTCTGGTTAATGCCAGGTAAAATAAGAAACTATGATTGGTTCCTGAGATGTGCAGAGATAGACCAGCCCACAGTGAAAGGAAGAAGAAACCAGAGAGGCAGGAAGTGAGGTGGAGAAAAAGGCTTATAAAAGGTGAGACCAGAGAGCTTATTTATTCATTCTGCATTGGTGTCTCTTGCTGAAAGAGGGATTCTGTGTAGAAGACTCTTTTGTGATGCAGCATCTTCAGCGTTGGTCTTTTGGCTTGGTGATACGCTTGGCTAGAGAAACTCTTGTGGGCTGGTGAGATTCACATTTGGATTCACTCTCAGAAGCACTCAGACTCGGAATTAGGGTATTTAGCTAGGCAGTATTTTCTACCTCCTTCCTACATTTCCCTCTCTTTACTATCTACTTTGCTGTAACAAAGCTACTAAAGCTACTAACATACTCATAGTTTAATTTTTAACTATTATAAACAGTGACCACAATTTTTTACAACTCTTAATTTCACTGAAACCAAGTTTAACTCTTACATTTATTGCTTGCTTTTTAAACTTTGATTAGTCAGTTATTTTTAAAATCTGTTTCCGGCCCAATTTGCTTCCAATCCCTTCAAATTGTATATATTTTCCAATAAAAATAATTACAATTAAAAAGAAAAGAAACTTTCACCAACATGATCTCATTTGCTCCTATGAGGCAGACAGGGCAGGGAAGACAGAATAACAGTCAGAGAGCTAGAAGGGAGCAATCCCAGTCTTCTACCCATCCTTTCATTGTTCAGTCCTTACACATTCTTCATGACCGAATTTGGGGTTTTCTTGGCAAGGATATTGGAGAGGTTTGTCATTTCCTTCTCCGGTTCATTTTACAGATGAGGAAACTGAAGTAAACAGGGTTAAGTGACTAACCCAGGGTCCACAGCTAGGAAATGTCTGAGGCCAGATTTGAACTCAGAAACTTCTGATTCCAGGATTAGCTCTCTATGCACTGCACTGTACTGCCTACCTACTCCCACAGGGAAGGTTAGGCATATTTGGCTAAAATGAGTTTCTTGAAACTTTTCAGATCACACTTACAGAGAGAGAGAGTGAGAGAGAGAGAGAGAGAGAGAGAGAGAGAGAGAGAGAGAGAGAGAGAGAGAGAGAGGAGAGAATAAACTTAAATAACAGAGTAAATAAATAATCAAAAGGCTGGAATAGCTAGTCTTTAAGGTTCTGACATTCCTTGGCTCTCTGATCTAAGCAGGGACAAGACAGAACCAGGCACAGGCTCTGGGCACTATGTGGTTCCCCTTTATGTGTGTCTCCTAGGTTAACACATGGGAAGGGCACGTGCCCAGCTGGTACCACATGCCCATCAGGCCCCAGCCTGCCCTAGCTCCTCTCCTAGGCAGCTGCCAGATGCCTGGGAGCTGGGCAAACCTAAGGTGGTGAGTCAGGCTGGGGAATGGGGAAGAGAACATTGAGATCCAACTTGGGCTTGTTGGTGCCCCTGCCATGGGAGGATAGGTATGTCAGGGTATTGGTGCCAGGGTCAAAGTAATTTGGCTCCAATTGGTCTGGGGGGTGAGGCCAGGGATAGCCCCATGATGTAACAAAGACGGAGAATGTCAGAACTGGGAGGGGTCTGACAGATTGTTTAGTTATCCTCATTATCTTACCCAGGAGAAAACTGAGGTCTAGGGAAGAGCTTGCCCCAAATCACTCACCTAGTAGGTGACTGAACTTCTCCCTCACCTATCCCTGAACAAAGCCAAGGTTACAACCTGAAGCGCAATGCAGTCCACCCCCCCCCCCCATCATCCTTCTGCCCTGGGAGCAGGAGCCCAAGTGGTTGGCCAGGGTCAGGTTCTAAGGACAATTCTTTGGGATAGGCTGGTGTGGCAACCATGATGATGTTATCTTTTGAGAAGCAGGTCAAGAGAGTGGATCAAGTGCTATACAGTGGTACCTCGACACATGAGTTTAATTTGTTCCATGGTCAAGCTTGTAACTCTATTTGCTCATGTGTCAAATTGAATTTCTCCATTGAAATGAGTGGAAATGCAATGAATCCATTCCAGCCCCACCCCCCCAGATACAAATTTTTATGTGCTTTTAAATGTGAAAATGTGAGACTGATACACTGTGGTACAATCGAAGGTGATGGACTTCTCCATTAGGGGCAATGCAGAGATCCTGAACAACTCGGAGGGATCTACAAGGACGAACACTATCCACATCCAGAGGAAAGCCTGTAGGAATAGAAACACAGAAGAAAAACAACTGCTTGATTACACGAGTCGAGGGGATATGATTGGAGATAGAGACCCTAAATGAACATCCCAGTGCAAACATCAACAACATGGAAATAGGTTCTGACCAAGGACACATGTAAAACCCAGTGGAATTGCATGTCGGCTGTAGGAAGGAAGGGGGGAGGGAAGGGAGGGAAATAATGTGATTATTGTAACTAAGGAATAATGTTCTAAATTGACTAAATTAACTAATTCAAATAGAAAAAAAGAAAATGTACTTTATAAATAACAAATATATCTATAGGTAATAAGAAAAAATGTAAAGAACTAAGCTGGCTTATGAAATGTTATTTACCTTCAAGGTCAGGTGAAGATGCTGGCAGAAAAGGTTCTCATTACGTGTGCTCTCATTTAACATAACTTACTCTCTACACATTCTAATGTGTCATTACACAGCTCCAATTCAACTTTTTCTGGGTGAGTCTTTTCAATAAACCATCCCCCCCCCCAATCTTCAATATTTCCTTAAGCTTGCCTGTCCTGATTACCTTGCCCACCTTGGGCTCCTCTCCACTAATTCCTTGCAAAACCACCACATGCTGCTGTTGCTGTAACTCCTTCATTTCCTCCATCATCAGAACCCATGGTTAAAAGTTAAGAAATTTGCCCAAAACACTGATAATGAAGACAAAAATAAAGAAGAAAGCAAATGCAATTCAATATAGATGTTCTCAGGCCAAATAAACACTGAACTAAATGAGACAGTCTTGTGTAACTTGAGAAACTGAAGGTTCAGCAGGTTATCTAGTGGAGGGTGGAGGAAGTTCATGATTTAAATATCCACTCGTGACTTAAAGGGAAAAAATCCCAATCGTGACTGCTCATATCTCAAATTGCTTGTGACTTAACGAGCTTGTGGATCAAGGTACCCCTGTGCTTGGAGTTCGAATCTTGCCTCTGACATTTCCAAGTAACCTCTCTCAGCCTATTTCCTCATCTGTAAAATGGGGATAATAATAGCATCTACCCCACAGGGTTTTGGGGAGGGGCAAATGAGATCACAAATAGATGAATGATGGGGGCATCTAGGTTGTAGAGTGGTGAGTGCTGGACCCTGAATCAAGAAAACCTGAGTTCAAATCCAGCTTAGACTTCCTAGCTGTGTGAACCTGGGCAAGTCATTTAACCTTAATTGCCTAGCCATTATGACTCTTCTCCCTTGGAACCAGTATAGATTCTAAAACAGAAGGTAAGGATTTTTAAAAAAGAATATTTACCTGGAGTTGGGTCTTATGGCCTAGTATTAACACCTCAGGCAGAATCCTTTATCAGATTAGTTGGCTGTCACCTTGGACCCTGGGGAGATGAGGGCAAATCCCTTCCCCTCAGTGGATCTCAGCTTCTTCCTCTGCAAAATCAAGGGGTTGAATGATGGTTCCAGATGACTGAAATTAAATTGCAAGTTGTTGTGGGTTTTTTCCTGTGGAAAAAAAGGTAAACTTTAAGAGTAGAAAGTGAAAAGAAGAAGAAGAGAAAAGAAAAAGAAGAATTAAAAAGAAGTTAAACCACAGTTTTTCCTTCCCTTTTATATTTTTATGGGAAACAATTGATGTACCAAACAAAATGTATCAATAAAAAAGAAAAAGAAAAGAAGGGAGCATCTGTGTAGGTAAGGCGGCTGTTCTGGTCCCTTCTAGAACTGGCACTCTTTGGTTTGGGATTCTACGAAAGGAGAGGTCAGTTTGACATCCTTGGCCTGGGTGCTGGTGGTCACAAAGGTTCAGGATGAATGAGGAGGGAAATAGTGAGGGTACAAGTCCATGGAGACTCTGTCTGAAGTGGGCATTGAAGAGTGGAGATGTGGAAGTTGCCTGGGAACAAGCTTTACCCCTTCACAGTTATCCAGAGGCAGACTCTCTTCTAGGGTCCTCTTCTTCCCTCCGTCCCCAACCCCCACCTCTAGAGACAGGCAGGGACAGCTGTAGACCCTGGAGGGGCTCGGGCCATGAGAAGACGAAAGTGGATCCCAGATCAGAGCCTGTCTTCTTAACCTTCATGCCGCCAGCCATCTCCAACTGGCCTACCCAACCCCCACTCCCTCCACGCCCACCAGTGGAGGGAGGCCGGCGCCAGAGGAAGAGCTGGCACCTTGCCACCCAGGGCTGGGCACAGGAGACAGAGGCCTGTGGCAACTCGCTTTTCAGACTGGCATTTCCATTTGGTCTTCTCCTCTCTACCCCCTAATTTCACTGATGGACAGGTTAAAGAAAAAAAAATCAGGTCAGATCTGTGGGCTATTTGTGTATCATTTACATCATGGTTCTGTTTGTGCCACAGCATGCTGACAGTCCCCCCAATCCTAACTTTCCTTCCTTGTGGCTCCCCCCTAAAGTCCTACGTTGGATCCATGCAGGACTCTACTGGGCTGGGTGGAGTCTCCACAATGGGGATGGGGAGGTGGCGGTCAGTGGCACAAAACCAGGAAGGCCCCAGCAAACAGAAGCCTAACAATAGCTACTGCTTTAAGGTTTTCAGAACTTTTAGGAAAATTCATCTTATTTGATCCTCACAACCATTCTGGGAAATAGGCACTATTATTCCTGTTTTGTTGTTCAGTCAGTTTTTAGTCATGTCCAATGGGTTCATGACCTCATTTGGGGTTCACCATTCCCTTCACCAACTCATTTTGCAAATGAGGAAACTGAGGTAAATAGGAGGAAGTGACCTGTCCCAGGTCACACAACTAGTAAGAATCTGAGTCTAGATGAGCTATATTTCTTTCTCCAGTCATTTTGTAGATGAGGAAACTAAAACAAAAAGGGTGAAGCGACCTGTCCAAGGTCACACAGCTAGTATGCATCTGAGGCAAGATTTGAACTTAGATCTTCCTAATTGTAGAATTTCATGCACTGTTCTCTTATGTACTGGCATAATACTTATACTTCCTGACTTATACTTCCAAAAGATTGGATAGGAACAGGTAAAATAAGGCTCCATAACTTCTTTAGTTTTAAGATTTTTCCCTTTAATCTTTCTTTTGCAGGCTCACTCTCTTAAAAGGTTTTCGCAGTCCCTATGTATGGTCAGCCAGTTAGATACAAAGACATTAAACTATACCACAGTGTAATCAAAACTCCCGCCACAGACAAGGTTAAAGTTAGATAAATTATTTATCCATCCATCCATTCATTCATCCAGACAAGATGGTACAATGGAAAGAATACTTGTCTTGGAGACAGAACTCAGTTTTCCTGTTTTCTCTCTGACATTTGTTTTATGTGTCAACAAATTATTTCGTTTTTTTCTGTCTCAATTTCTTCATCTGTAAAGTGGGGATGATAACAGTTGTATTTTTAATCTCTCCCTGTCTCACTGGGGGTTGTGAGGAAAGCACTTTGTAAAAAGCTTGAGCCACTCTTTAAACTGAGTTATTTTTAAATACACTTATCAAGCACTTGATGTATAGAAGGCTCTGAAGTGCTTGTCTCTTCATTTAATCCACCTTGATGGGATTTAGTAAAAACATCAGGTTCTTACAGTTGCTCCAGGCCAGATGCTCACTCTATTTCCTTGGTTCCTGGGGACTATTTTTTACTTTCTTGATGGGCCACAGATGCATGCTTCAATTCCAGACTAAAACAGTTTCTATATAGCCGCTTAAATCTGATAGCAGCTCTTCTTTCTTTCTTTCTTTCTTTCCTTCTTTCTTTCTTTCTTTCTTTCTTTCTTTCTTTCTTTCTTTCTTTCTTTCTTTCTTTCTTTCTTTCTTTCTTTCTTTCTTTCTTTCTTTCTTTCTTTCTTCCTTCCTTCCTTCCTTCCTTCCTTCCTTCCTTCCTTCCTTCCTTCCTTCCTTCCTTCCTTCCTTTCCTTCCTTTCTTTCTTTCTTTCTTTCTTTCTTTCTTTCTTTCTTTCTTTCTTTCTTTCTTTCTTTCTTTCTTTCTTTCTTTCTTTCTTTCTTTCTTTCTTTCTTTCTTTCTTTCTTTCTTTCTTTCTTTCTTTCTTTCTTTCTTTCTTTCTTTCTTTCTTCTTTCCTTCCTTCCTTCCTTCCTCTCTCCCTTTCTTTTCCAATTTTATTTTACTTTCAGTTCTGAATATTCTTTCTCCTTCCTCCCTGCCCCTATTCCACTGAGAAGGTAGATAAGTGGTAAAATGGATAAAGCATTGCACCTTGAGTAAAAAAGACCTAGGTTCAAATCCAGCCTCAGACACATACTAGCTGTATGACCCTGGACAAGTCACTTAACCTCTGTGTCAGTTTCCTCATCTATAAAAGGGGAATTTAATAGTACCTACCTCCCAAGGTTATTGTGAGGGTCAAATGAGAATATTTGCATAATGTCCAGAACATAGTAGGTTTATAGAAATGAAGGTGTTATTATTCAAGAAAAACAAAAGCCATTATAAATATGTATAGTTACACAAAACAAATTCCCTCATTACTATTTTCCTTTTAGTGTCTCTTTTTAATGAATCTTGAGAGACAGTGCTATGTGGTAGAAAGAACCCTATGTTTAGAGGCAAAGGAGCCTGTTTCAAGTTCTGGCAATGCCATTTACTATCTGGGTAGCCTTGGGCAAGTCACCTCCCTTTCTAATTAATAAGCCTCAACTCTGCCTATGTAGGTTTATCTTCAGATCCCTCCTTTGTTTTTTGCTAACTTTCATGGCACTGGAACGCCATAGAATCCATTGACCACTGAAAGACAGCATAGTGCAGTGAAAAGAGACTTGATCAGAAGAATTGAGTTCAAATACTGGTTCAAACAATTTCCACTGAGAGGAGAATGGGCAAGCCATTTCATTTCAGAGGCTCAGTTTTCTCATCTACCGAACATAGATAAAAACCATTTATATTGTCTAATTCATAAGGCTACTGGGAGAAAAATTATTCTTAAACTTTAAAATACTCTATATAAATAAATATTTGTTATCCATACAATGCTGACAAGAAATAAAAATGACAAATGCTCCAGGGGCTATGAGAAAATAGACATATTGGTGCATTGTTGGTGGAACGGTGAATTGGTTTAGCCATTCTGGAAAGCATTTTGGAACTATACCCAAAAAGCTACACATATCCTTTTATTCAGCAATATCACTAACTAGTTTTATACTCCAGAGGTCAAAGAAAGAGGAAAAGGACCTATCTATGCAAAAAATATTTATAGAAATTCTTTTTGAGGTGACAAAGAATTGGAAATTGAAAGGATGTCCATCAATTGGAGGATAGCTGAATAAGTTATGATATATGAATGTAATGGAATACTACTGTGCTATAAGAAATGATGAATGGGTGGGAGGTGGCTCTGTGACTCAGTTGATAGAGAGTTAGGCCTAGAGAAATGATGCCCTAGGTTCAAATCTGACCTCAGACATTTCCTAGCTATGTGACCTACAGTATTGATTCTAAGATGGAAGGTAAGAGTTTTTAAAAAAATAAAATGATGAAGGAATATGTTCAGAGAAAAATGAGAAGACTTGTATGAACTAATGCAAAGTAAAGTAAGCAGAATCCGGAGAAAATTTACATAATAACAATAAAATTGTAAAGAAACAATTTTGAAAGACTTAAAAACTGATCAGCCCCCAAAATGGCCACAATTCCAGAGGACTCATAATGGAATGAACTGCCCACCTACAGACAGAGAAGTGATAAATCAGAGGCAAACTGGGGTGTGTGTGTGTGTGTGTGTGAGAGAGAGAGAGAGAGAGAGAGAGAGAGAGAGAGAGAGAGAGAGAGAGAGAGAGAAAGTACACAGGCATCCCTTCCACTTTCCCCATCATAGTTTTGCTATATCACTTGTCAGGATAAGAAACTAAATGGGAATTTTTTGAGACTTTTGTGGAAGTCATATGTGATCTTGAAGGTCAGACAATGGATGACACAAAAAAAGTTTAGAAACTCAGACGTGCATACAATATATGTAAAGCAGTATAAAATATCAACATATTTTATCTTTTAGTACCACAAACATATACAATTTCTTTTTAAAAGTTAAAATAAGTAAAAAATTAAATTTTGTGAAAAGAATACAAAAGTCAACAGATGACATGCAAAGATTATAATTGTTTACATTGACCAACATATAGCCTATGACTAAATACTTAACACAATTTTTACAATAAAGTACTGTAAATACTTTATAAAAGAAAAAGAAAAAATTCAGACTTCTTCTCTGGTACCAAGGGAAGGTCAAAATATTTTACATGAATTTTCCAGCTCATGGGGAAGGTCCAATGAAACACAATATAAATATTATAATATACTAGTATATATTACTAGAGAGAGAGGAAAGAGAGAAAGAGAAGGAAGAGAGGAGGGAGAGAGAGATGGCCAATTTGGCATGAGTAATTTGTTTTGCTTAATTTTACATGCTTGTTATGGATTTTATTTTTCCTGCTTTCTCAACTGGGAGATGGAAAGTGTGGGAGAGAAAAGCAGACCTAAAAATAAAATAAAAATGAATATAAATGTGAGCTACAGACTTTTCCCTTTAGTGAAATCCTCCTCTTCACATCTGTGCCTCTGTGGAGGGTGGAGGTGATCCTAAGTTTTCAAAGGTTAGAAAAGAACATATGCTCCGGAAGATCAGTAGGATGGAAAGACTTTGAGTAGAGATCTGATGATAGATGGTCCATCTGCTATTAGAGGACCAGCCTAACTAAGTGTGTAGAGGCCAATCATCAAACACTTGGCCCCAGGTGATGAAACTTTGGCCGGTAGGAACACATGAAACTGTCTGCTAAGAAATCAGTGGAGTAGATTCAAAAAGCAAGACCTAGAGACAAATACATACCACAATCTATCATCCAATAAACTTGAGGACACAAAGTACTAGGGAGGACATTCTTTATTCCACAGGAATGACTAGGGAAACTGGAAAGTCATCTGGAAGAAAAAAGGTTTAGCTCAGCACCTTACATCATACACTACAAAAAACCAAATAGTAAGCTATCTAAATATCAAAAATCCTGGGTGGGGTGGAGATGAGAGGAAGAAGAAACCATTTTGTTCATTTGTTGATGGAAAAAATGATAGTAAAATTTTAAAGTCATACCAAAAAATAGAGAATAGAAATTTATAGATATACATATAAATATATATGAATATATATATATATATATTACAATGCATTGCTGGTGGAGTTGTGAATTAATCCAACCATTCTGGAAGGCAATTTGGAACTCTGCCCAAAGGGTGCTAAAAGATTTCCTGCCCTTTGATCCAGCCATAGCACTGCTGGGTTTGTACCCCAAAGAGATAATAAGGGAAAAGACATGTACAAGAATATTCATAGCTGCGCTCTTTGTGGTGGCAAAAATTTGGAAAATGAGGGGATGCCCTTCAGTTGGGGAATGGCTGAACACATTGTGGTATATGTTGGTGATGGAATACTATTGTGCTGAAAGGAATAATAAAGTGGAGGAATTCCATGGAGACTGGAACAACCTCCAGGAAGTGATGCAGAGTGAGAGGAGCAGAACCAGGAGAACAATGTATACAGAGACTGATAAACTGTGGCACAACTGAATGTAATGGACTTCTCCATTAGTGGCAATGCAGTGATCCTGAACAACTTGGAGGAATCTACAAGAAAAACCACTATCCACATTCAGAGGAAACACTGTGGGAGTAGAAACACTGAAGAAAAACAACTGCTTGATTACATGTATTGAGGGGATATGGCTGGGGATGTAGACTCTAAATGAACATCCTAATGCAAATACCAACAACATGGAAATGGGTTCTGATCAAGGATACATGTAATACCCAGTGAAACTGCACGTCAGCTATGGGAAGGGTGGGGGGAGGGGAGGGAGGGAAATGATATAATTCTTATAACCAAGGAATAATGTTCTAAATTGACTAAATTAATTTAAAAAATAAAATAAAATAAATTTAGATAAATTTTAAAAAAGAATGTTACAATGCTAGCTAGAAAAAGTATTTTGCTCAGTTATTTTTGTTGGTTTAAGAAGAAAGCACTTTTCACCCTCCCTCTCCCCCCATTAAGTGAGGTTTGTGTTTTGGAAGAAAAAAGAAAATTATGACTAGTAGAAGAATTTGTAACCAGACCATTTAGAATAAATTTCAATTACATACCATTTTTAAAAACTTTGCAGAAATAAAATCAATATAACTAGAATTAGAAGAAAAGACATAGGGTTCAGCTCAGTGACTCAGAGGATAGAAAGCCAGGCCTAGAGACAGGAGGTCCTGGGTTCGAATCTGATCTCAGACACTTCCTAACTGTGTGATCCTCCGCAAGTCATTTAACTCCCATTACTTACTCTTTGCCATTCTTCTTTTGCCTTGGAACCAATACACAGTATTGATTCTAAGACAGAAAGTAGGGGATTTGGCCAGGGGCGGGGGGAAGTTTAAGACACAGATTGGGAAAAAATAATTTTGTAAATAAACTCTTTTATTTGACCATTCAGACCCTTTAAAATCTGACTCAAATTGACCTTTCCATGCTAATTGCAAATGATTCCCTTTCATGTATTCCACAGTCCAGTCCAACTCACCTTCTTCCTAGTCTTCACACATGATGATTCATCTCCCATCTCCAGGCCTCTCTCATGCTTGGAATGTCCTTTCTCACATTGGCCTCTTTGAATCCCTACCTTCCATCCAAGCTCAGTTGAGGTACCACCTCCTCTTTGATCATCCCAGCTGCCAGAGCTTCCCTACTCCCTGAAATTATCATGTGTTTCCTTTATATATATATATATATATATATATAATATTTTATATACTTTATATATATATATATATATTCTGTATCTTTTTTTCTATCTTATGTACATTTTGTATTTTTTTCTGATACAATGTAAATTCTTTGAAGGCAGAGATTTTTATTTTTGTCTTCGTATCTCTAGCATATAGCCTAAGGCCAGGAATATGGTGGACTCCTTATAAATATTCCAGATTTGTCAATAGAGCTATATAAAAATCTTTGGGGGGCAGCTGGGTGGCTCAGTGGATTGAGAGCCAGGCCTAGAGACGGGAGGTCCTAGATTCAAATCTGGCTTCAGACACTTCCCAGCTGTGTGACCCTGGGCAAGTCACTTGACCCCCATTGCCTAGCCCTTACCACTCTTCTGCCTTGGAGCCAATACACAGTATTGACTCCAAGATGGAAGGTAAGGGTTTTAAAAAAAAAATTTTTTTAATCTTTGATAGAAAGCTGACACCTCTCATCTATAGGGAATTGATGCAAATAGGATACATATAATTTTCAAAAGAAGAAATAAGAACTATCAATAATCATTGAAAAATATTTTAAATCACCAGTAACCAGAGAAAAATGCAAGTGAAAACAAGCCTTAGTTATCTTCTCACTTCTGTTAAGCTAATAGAGGGGGCAGTGAGGTGACTCAGTGAGTAGAAAGAGACTAGAGATGGGAGGTCCTGGGTTCAAATGTGTCCTCAGAAATTTCCTAGCTGTATGTCCTTAAGCAAGTCACTTAACCACCATTGCCTAGCCTATACCATTATTCTGCCTTGGAACCAATACAAAATATTGATTCTAAAAAAGAAGGTAAGGGTTAAAAAAAAGCTAGTATAAATGAGAAAAAGTATTATCAGAGGGGCAATGGGAAGATAGAGAGACTAATCCTCTGTTGGTGGGATTGTGAATTGCTTCAAACATTGTGAAAAATAATTCATAATTATGTAAGAAAAATTCATCATCTGTACCTTTTGACCCAGAGACTCTACAACTGAGGCCATATTCCAAGGAAGTCATTGACAGCAAGGAAAGACCCATTTGTACAAAAATGTGCAAAGCAACATTATTGTTGTTGAGTCATTTCGATCACATCCAACTCTTTGTGGCCCCTTTTGAGGTTTTCTTGGCTAGGATACTGGATTGGTTTGCCATTTTCTTCTCCAGCTCTTTCTATGGATGAGGAAACTTAAGCAAAAAAGGGAGAAATAACTTGTCCAGGGGCACCCACCTAAGAAGTATTTGAGTCAGATTTGAACTCAGAAAAATGAGTCTTCTTAACTTCGGACCTGGGTCTCCATCTACTGTACTACCTAGCAGCATTATTTAAGAACTAAAAGCAAGAAATAAAATATGTACCCAGTGACTGGGAAATTGTTGAAAAAACTGTTGTATGTGAATATAATGGAATATGATTGTATCACAAAGAATGACAAAGTCATACAGGATGGATCAGTGAAAATAATGGTGCATCTGGTGTCACATGATCTGAATTCACTTAGGTGCCACTTAGCTGTTATGTGATTTTGGATAAGTCATTTACCCTCTTTGGTCCTCAGTCTCATTAGCTATAAAATGGGTTGGACTAACTGACCTCTAAGTCTCCTTCCAGCTTCCTAGTCCCATAAATGTGAAAAAATCCAGAGTAATACAGGGAAACTTACAAGAAATTATGCAGAGTAAAGAAAACCAATCCAAAAGAAGAAAAGACAATAACTAGAGTTACATAAATAAAGTCAGCACAAAGACAGCAAAATACTAATTAAATGCTTCAGTGTTTATATCACATTATCAGTTAAAAGACACAAACTTCCTTTTGGTTAACAAACTTTTTAAAGGAATGTACCACATAAGGGGTTGGGGAATGGGATTGTTGGGAAGTGACTCTTGCGTTTAAACTAGGTTCATTGAATGATTTTTAAAATTTAATTTTTATTTTCAGTTCTAAACTCTTTCCCTCCCTTCATCTCTCTTGCCCATGGAGAAGGTGAGAAATTGGATACCCATTATACATATAGAGTCATGCAAAACAAATCGTGAATGATTTTTTTAATTAAAAAAATACTAAGGGTGGGAGAGTCTCTAATCTGTGAAGTCCACATCTAGACCTGAATCCTTCATGTTACTGAGATAAGTAAATGTATCAGGCTTTATAAACACCACGGTCAGCCATGTCTAATTTTCTCTCCACTCTACTCCTGACTCTCTGGGCTTTCTTTACCTTGCCACCTCCCCACTCCCAACACTTTTCAGCTTCCTTTCATATCTTGTCTTACCCTATTAGAATGTAAGCTCCTTGAGGAAAAGAATTGTCTTTTTGCTTGTATTTGTGTAATCCTGTATCAAGGGACCAATTGGGTGGGACTCGGGGACTCCGTTCAAACTGATGGAGATCAATGCTTGGCACTTGTGTGAGGGGCAGGGCAGAATTGTCAAGAGCAGGAGAGCAGAGAGGCTGTTTCAAGGAGAAAAAGATTCCGAGGAGAAGTTAACGTGAGAGAAGATAGCTCTCTCAATCATATTCCTATCCCCAGCTTGCTAGACTTCAGGAGAAGTTCTCCTTTGAGTGAGACTGGAAATCTTTCTCCTAGTTGAGTGGAATTGCTTCCCTCCCAGAGCAGCTAAGTGGCATAGTAGGTAGATGGAGTACTGAGCCTGGAGTCAGGAAGATTATCTTCTTGAATTCAAATCTGACTTCAGACATTTACTATCTGTGTGACCCTGGGAAAGTCACTTCACCCTCTTTGCCCAAGTTTTCTCTTCTGGAAAATGAGCTGGAGAAGGAAATGGCTAAACCACTCCAGTATCTCTGCCAAGAAAACCCCAAATGGGGTCACAAAGAGTCAAACAGGACTAAAATGAATAAATGAACAACAACAAAAACCTCCCTCCCGTCAGAAGAGCCCCTTCACTTTATATTGTCTGGTATATATTCTCATATATGTACTTTCATTTGTTTTGCTTTTGACTTGTTTAAATGGGTCTCTTTATTATTTTCTATGTATGTTTATCATGGAATTGGTATTTGGTTGAAAGAGAACCAAGCCTAATAATAATATTAACAATAACAATAATATAATAACTGGCATTATATATTGTCTACTCTGGGCCAAGTACTGTGTTAAGAACTTTATAAATACCTCATTTTATCCTTACAACAACTCTGAAAAGTGGGTGCTATTATAATCCTTATTTTATAGTTGAGGAAACCAAGGTAGACAGAAGTTAAGTGAATTGCCCAGAGTCACACAACAAACTTGTGGCTGAGGCCAAATTTGATCTCGTCTTTCTGACTTTACGCCCGGTACTCTGTGCATATGGTGCCACTTAGATATCTCTAGTGTATAAGCCTTGGATATAAAGCTTGGCATCCCCTTTCCCCAGTTTTGAATGACAATCAGAATTTTAGCCAGAACCTAGCCATCCTGCCCCTTAAACTAATATTGAAAAGAGCAGATAGATCTAATTCTAGCTCAGTAATCACTTTCTCTGAGAAGAGCAGGCTGATGGCTAGTCTCTGACCCCTAATCTCTTGCTTCCCTTCATGACAGAACCCTAAATCTAACTTGGAGAAGGGTGGGGGGAAAAATGCTGGAGAAGTAGCTATTCCTGCCTCCCTGGGACATACTCCTCACCTTATGCTACTTTTGTATCCAGATAGCAGTTAGCAAAGGGTCTGGCACATAGTAAGGGCTTAAGAGATGCTGGTTGAGCTGACATTTTAGAAACTTGAACATTTATCTCAGGTCCCCAGTCATCTTTCTACCTGGTGCTGTAGCATCATATTCATATGTGGTTCCATGATCTTGACCTCTTTTGTCAGATCTTGGCCCTCAGGAACCCTTAGAAAATTCTCCCTGCATGGAAGGTATTAGTACTTCCTGAAGATGTATAGGCCAGGGCAGAAAGGGCTTTGCCTAGGTATCAACATCTAGGGGTACATTTTCCCTCCATACTGTGGTCCAGAAGCCCTTGTACCTGAGTCCTATACCTTGAGGGCATCTACTAATTTAATTCCCCAAAGGGTGGGAAGGCAAGCCCTAGGAGAGAGAGTGACAGAGTAAGATTGCCTACAACAGAGAATAAGCCACCTCCTCTGTCCTCAGGATGCCACCCCATTTAGCCTATCTTTCCTAGGGCCTGCTTGCCTTCCCCTGAGGGGGAAGATTCTAGACTCCTTTGTGGATCATTCCCCCAAAGGGCCGGACTCTACCAGAGCTTCTCTCTTTTCCAAAATTAGAAAGCATAAGAGACAACTAGCAAAGTTCACAAAGCTCTAAGCCCCCAGACAATTCATTTCACTATTAGGCTAGAAAAGTGCCAGTCTAGCCAGTTGATTTGGGTGTGATCAGTCATCCAGAGGGCTGGATGGGTTGAGTTCTTCACCTGCTCTGCACAGTTCTCACCTTTTCAAATGAGTGTGCTTGTATTCCTTGTACCAATTATTGTTTGTGGAACTTGCCCCCAGTACAAAATATTTTATTGCAATGCTGCCCTAGTTTAGACTCTGAAGTCAATCTTCATCTCAGTGTAGAAGTTGCTTGGGGCTGTCATGTTCTTCATTCTGGTGGCTTCTTATGCTGACTAGTTGGCTAGACTATACCCCAATGATTAGACTGATAACATGTTTCATAGAAATATAGGGAGGGGGAACCTGGTTCCCCAAGCTCAGATGATGTAGTTACTGGACCACAAGATGTAATCATAGGTGATGGTGGTGTTAATATCTTAACAAAGTATTAATACCAAAGATTCCTTCATGAAATGTAAACACTTTTTTTCCGATGGAATTAAAGGGAGCCTGTCCATTGGATATCATTCCTCTGGAGGCATTTAAATAGTTGTGTCTGCCAGCCAGTTTTAGAGTACTTTGTGGAATGTGACCTCTTCAAAGAGGACAAACTGTCTTCCCTCCCCCCCACCTCCAAATGGCCATGATATCTTGCAGTTGAACTTCTCTCCAGCAGTTGAAAAGAATTTGAGGCACAGAGGAGGGAATAGAGGCACCCACTCTCCAAACAGACACAGACAGAAGAAAGTATCTCTCAAGTGAAGAAATGACTGCCTGGAGGAACATTTCTGGCAACAGTGAAAGGAGTTATGGGTTCAAGAGAGAGATAGCCCTAGCATTTAAGAATAGCATTAAGAATAAGTAGACTCCATAGGAGAGCAAGACTGTTGAAATCCTATAGTACCAGAGTTTTTAATTACTTTGGCCCCACATGTGTTGCCTAAGTGTGTGTTTTGTATCTTAAATTTCAGTCCATTCCTTCTACAGATTCTATGTGTATAAGTAGGCAAGGGTGCTCCAAGTCCCTTTCATGAAAATTATGGTTATATTTTTGTGGTTACTGTGCCTGTTATCCCATTTCAGCAAATGTTTTTGCTTTGAAACAATTGTGTCTGTTGGCTGACTATTAGATGGAAGCACACTGGTGGGGGCTTATGAACTATAGCCATTAGAACTTGGATCTATAGTATAAGATCTGAGAGTAGTAGATGCTACTAGTTGGATGTTAAGAAGGTATTGATTCCAAGGTAGAAGAGTGGTAAGGGCTAGGCAATGGGGGTTAAGTGACTTGCCCAGGATCACATAGCTAGGAAGTATCTAAGGTCCTCCCATATCTGGGCCTGGCTCTCTATTCACTGAGCCACCCAGCTGCCCCCTAAGCAGTACATCTTTTGGCATTTTGATCATTTTTCTGCACTACAGATATCTTTTCAGCAAAATGAGTAAGGTGGATACAGTGATCTAGCAGGTCTTTTAGCTCTAATAATTTAAATAATATTTGAGTGAGGTTGCAAACAGGTTGAGTGGGAGGATGCTCTCCCAAGTGGAAAGACTACTGTAAACTGTATAGCCAGAGAACAGGATGGAGGCAATATGGGATGATAGAAGCCATATTAGCTTCATGGTTAAAGGTCCAAATTCTAATAGTTTGTGTGGCTTGGAGGGAATTATTTCCTATTTCTAGGCTTATTTTGCTCCTCTGGAAAAAATGAGGAAATTGGACTAGATGATCATAAAGGCTTTCAAATGATTATACTTTATGTGTCAGGCAGTAGTGAATAGTAAGGCTAGAAAGGTTGGTTGGAGCCAGACTGTGTCCTGCTAGGGATTTGTAAGGGAAGACTCCGTACAGGGAAGAATTCTCTGCCTCAATTGTCTCTAACGATCTGCTTTTGCATTTGGACCTTTTTGCCTCACTTTTGCCACATCTCACTATTATCCAAGGCAATGAAATATTACTGCTTGACTTCCTGGAATAGTTTGATCTCTTGGTTATCCTGATCTGTCTGTGGACAAAAATCCTCTTTTCCCAGTTGCAGCTGAGTTAAGGTAGAATTGGAAAAAACAACAAACCAACAATCTTTTCCCCGGAAGAAACTAGGTTAAAGAAAATAAACACAAAGGCCTAGAAATAGATGTGTTTACCAAACACAGATTTCTCATCCTATCGTAAGTCCAGCACAGGCTGACTTGGCTGGCCCAGCTAACAGGCACAGAGTCCTTCCCCAAACCAGCTTCCGAGCCTCCTCTCTGCATGTGAGCTCCCTGGTCATCCCTTCCCAGAAATGGGTTGTGTTGTATTTTTCCTCAGGATGCACCCTGTTCCCTAACCCAGGAACTGAGGAAAGCTCTGCTCTTTCTGCTGTTACCCATCCCACCGCCCCCTCCACAAAGATTCTTTCCTTTCTCTTGGACTTAAGGCTGTTCTGTACTGAACTTGCATTCTTTCGTCTTTCTCCAGGAAGTCTCTTGACTCTGACTTCCAAAAATTCTACCCTCACCACTGACCTGTTTCTTTTCTTCTTGCTTGATTAGCAAGAAGCATGTTCTAACAGATGGTTAAGACTGTCTAGTTTTTGAGGAAACTCTGCTTCTTCACCTCTGATTTCTTCAAAGGTAGTATGGTGTAATGGGTTGGAGTTTGCAACAGGAGACATCAGAGTTTGAATCCTGCATCCAGCATTATTGGCTATATGGTTTTGGTAAATTAATTTCACAACTCCGAGTCTCAGTTACTTTATCTGTAAAATGGGAACAAAATAGTTAGTAGTAGTAGCAGTAGCAGTGAGTGTGGTGGTGGTGGCAGTAATAGTATTAGAAGTGGTAGTAGTAGTAATAGTAATAAATAATGGCTAGCATTTGTATAATACTTTTAGGTTCACAAAGTGCTTTGCATATATCATCTCATTTGAACCTTTATGAGACATAGATACTGTATTTATGCCCATTTTAAGGATAAGGAAACCAAGGTTGAAACAGATTAGGGAGGGTAGCTAGGTAGCACAATGGATAGAGTACCATGCCTGGACTCAGAAGGACCTGGGTTCCAATCTAACCTCAGATAATTCCTTGGCTTTCTGACCCTGTGCAAGTCATTTAAAACCTGTTGCCTAGCCCTTCTACTCTTTTGCCTTGGAACCAACATTCAGTATCGATTCTAGGATTTTTTTTTAAAAGGACAAGCTCACATAGCTAGTAAATATCTAAGGCAAGATTTGAATTTGTGTCTTGCTAAGTACACGTCTAACACTCCAGTGCCACCAACTGCCTCCAGGATCAAATGAGATACTTGACATTCATTTAATGGTAATAAAATGAGAAATAATCTCAAAAGCTTTGCTGAAACCCAGGCACACAACATCTGTGTTAATTCCCTGAATTATCTGTCTACGGTTTGGAGGCTACAACTCCCTGGTAAGGACATAAGGGGGCTGCCAGCTTGTTAGCCCAAGCCACCCCACCCAACTAATAAAAGTTCAATAGAGTACTTCAGACTAAGACTAAATCTCTTCTTTTAGACCTTTAAGGTCTGGGTGGAACTCAGCTAGTCAGACTCAATGTAGGTGCGCTGCTAACCTTGGAGTCATGGCAAATCACTTAATGTTCTCAGCCTCAGTTGTTTCATCTAAAAAATTGGGATAACAGCTGTTATCTGCCTGGTTGTTGTAAGGCACAAATGACTTAATATATGCAAGATGCTTTGTAAACCTGTAATGCTATAGAGAAAGCTGTTATTATAATAATGACCTAACCTCAGGTTAGACATTCCCAAGATCTGCCCGGGTTTAGGATGAACACTAAGTTGAGCCAAAAGGTAAGCTAAGGAGGCAAAGACATTGTTATCCACCCACCTGACATGAATTCCTCTTTTAATTACTCACACCTGTCATTTGCTTTGGTGCTGTATTTTGGCCAGGGGGAAACCTTACCGTCTCCCTACATTTGGCATAAGGTGATTATGATGTAACCACAACCTGACACAGTGATCCATGTTTCCCTTTCCAAAGGTTCACAAACCCTAACCCTCTGAAAAGACCATGTATGAGATCTGTGTTAGTGAACCTATGGCATGCATGCCAGAGGAGACTACTCCTCTCCCCCTCTCTACCTTGCCTGAGGACATTTTTCACTTCACCAACCCCTCTGCCCAGCAGCCCACTGGGAGTGCTTCCCTCCCCTGTCCAGGGTAAGCACATGGCTCACATGTGGCATGAAGGTGCAGTTTGGGCACTCGGTCTCTAAAAGGTTCATCATCACTGTACTAGATTGTCACAAGGAATCAAATTCAAGCCTATTGGCTTAGAACTTGTAGGCTTTTCAAAAAATTTGGAGATTATTTGCTCTTCTATGGTTTCTCTCCTATTCTTGAGGATTAATGATGGGGACAGGTGAAAAAAAATTGCAGTCCATGAGTATGATGGAGTATTACCATGCTATAAGAAATTAAGATTTTAATGAATGGGAAACATTGAAAGAGATGATGCAAAGTGAAGCAAGCAGAGCCAGGGGAACAATATAAACAATGGCAACAATTTAAAGGGAAAGAACAACAGCAAATCCATAGAAACTGAATGCTGGCAGCAGCTGGGCTCAGTGGATTGAGAGCCAGGCCTAGGAGGTCCTGGGTTCAAGTCTGGACTCAGGTGCTTCCTTGGTGTGTGACCCTGGGCAAGTCATTTAACCCCCATTGCCTAGCCCTTATTGCTCTTCTGCCTTGGAGCCAATACACAAGTACCTATTCTAAGATGGAAGGTAAGAGTTTAAAAAAAACTACATGTATATTTGTATACATAATATATATGTAGCATGTTTACTTCAGATTTTCTGATAGTCCTAAGAGTAACCTCCTTATGGGAGAATACACTCTCCATACTCATGATGTGAGCTCTTGAGTCCCTCTAAATGATGCTTCTATTGCCACAAAACTAGCCCCTTACAACAATAATACATGTAGATATTAAGCCATTTGTTTAGCAATGATGCAAAAGAAGTATTAATAATACCATAGTACATATATTTGGGCAGAGTAGCACAAAGTCTTCAGCCTCACTCTCTTTCAGAGTCATTGAAGTCCAGTGGCAAGCCAAAGTCAAGATAACTGGTGATGCAGTAGATGGCCTTGGCTTCTTTCATGTCTGGCCAAGCCCTAGTGCTCCCCAGAGCCTGTCGCCACCACTTTCGTGGCCATCAGAACAACTTATTCTTATCCATCCCCCCTGATGGGGGGAGTTTTTATATGCTATTGGTTTGAGGATTGCTAATTAGCCTCAACCTGGTTAGCCCATCTGCAGCGGTGTGGCCAGTCTTGGAGTCTGGGTGGCAGGTGGACACCAAGGGAGGATGAGGAGTCCTGAAAGGGGCTCAGCAAAGCCTCCCACCAGAGGTGCTAGAACTCCCTGAACCCCTCGGCACCCCACTGAAGGGATCCAAGCTAAGCTGGATGATCAGTTGTCAGGAATGTGCTTGGGGTCTTGTTGGATGAGGTCTGAGGTCTGAGGTCTCTTCCAGCTCCAAGATTGTTATTCGCTTTGGTAATCTTGGAAGGAGACACCCGGTGGAGTGCCCCAGGGATCTATGTTAAACAGCCCTTCGTTGTTTAACATTTTTTTCAATGACTTGAATAAAGGAACAGATGGTACGCTTATCAAATTCACAGACTACACAAAGCTGGGAGGGATAGTTAACGCATTGAAGGACCAACCGTGTCAGTATCCACACAAATCTCAATAGACTAGATTTGTTGGGCCGAAACTAATAATGGTAAGAAGACAAGCACACCCCTTCTCCAGTGGCACTGCCCCCACCCCAGCAGCACCCTCGGGCCTCATCTCATTTGTGATGCTTGCCTGCCCCAGGAGGAATGGCCTAGCTGTCATTTTGCCCAAACCCTTGTGGCTTTCCTTCTCTTCCTCCAGTCCCCCAGGCACTCTGCTGCCTTGGTTTACAAATCAGGATCCTTAGGCACTTCCTATTTCATTGATGACAAGTTGGTATTCAAACAGGAAGATGAGACGGGAGACAGGTCCTGTCTCAGCTCTGATATTTGTATGCTGCTGGAAGCAAGTTATTTATTGTACCTTGATTTCCTCAGCTAGAAAATGGATTGTTGAAAATTGTAAAGGTCGATACAAATATAAATTCTTAACACCAAAAATAATAAGAATAAACTTTATATAATAGTTTGAAGTTTGCAAGGCTTTCCCCTCATATACACAGGGTACATAGGATGAGCACTGAGTGCTCTCTAGGGTCTCATCTCTTTCCCAGATAATGTGGAAGCTTTTTCACTTTCTGGGCTGCCTCACTTACTCTAACCTACTCTCACACTGGCAAGTCTGGGTTCCCAGAGAAGGCCCAGCGCCATATGTTTACATTCAAATCTTCTGTTGGTGGGGAGAATACACTCTCCATACTCATGATGTGAGCTCTTGAGTCCCTCTAAATTTCCACAAAACTAGCCACTTACAATAATAAAACATGGAGATATTAAGCTTTTTGCTTAGCAATGACACAAAGAAGTAATAAAAATATCATAAGTAGCCATATATATTTTAATTTAATTTAAATTTTAAAATATTTCATTTTCCCAATTACATGTAATAACAATTTTTCACATGTTTTCCAAAATGACAAGATTCAAATTGTTCCCTTCTCCTTTTCCCTCCCCTCTTCCAGGGTAAGTAAACCATTTAATCTGGATTACATATGTATTATTATGTAATACATACTTCCATAGTGGACATTATTGTAAGAGAATATGCATATGAAACCAAAAGCCCAAAACAAAACCCCAAATAAACAAAAGTAAATCATATGCTTTCATGTGCATTTTGACTCCAACAGTTTTCTCCCTGGAGGCGGAGAGCTTTCTTTGCCATAAATTCTCCCAAGTTATCCTGGATCCTTGTATTGCTGAGAGGAGCAAAATCTTTCACATTTGATCATCATGCACTATTGCTATTACTATGTGCTGTGCTCTCGTTCTGCTTATTTTACTAGAAGTAGGCATTTATTAAAAAATTTTAATGTAAGAATATGAAATATAGCAACATAATTCCACAATCTCACCAGTGGACT
>NC_077228.1:201691477-201773977 GCF_027887165.1 Monodelphis domestica
TATATTTTTGTGGTTACTGTGCCTGTTATCCCATTTCAGCAAATGTTTTTGCTTTGAATCAATTGTGTCTATTGGCTGACTATTAGATGGAAGCACACTGGTGGGGGCTTATGAACTATAGCCATTAGAACTTGGATCTATAGTATAAGATCTGAGAGTAGTAGATGCTACTAGTTGGATGTTAAGAAGGTATTGATTCCAAGGTAGAAGAGTGGTAAGGGCTAGGCAATGGGGGTTAAGTGACTTGCCCAGGATCACATAGCTAGGAAGTATCTAAGGTCCTCCCATATCTGGGCCTGGTTCTCTATTCACTGAGCCACCCAGCTGCCCCCTAAGCAGTACATCTTTTGGCATTTTGATCATTTTTCTGCACTACAGATATCTTTTCAGCAAAATGAGTAAGGTGGATACACTGATCTAGCAGGTCTTTTAGCTCTAATAATTTAAATAATATTTGAGTGAGGTTGCAAACAGGTTGAGTGGGAGGATGCTCTCCCAAGTGGAAAGACTACTGTAAACTGTATAGCCAGAGAACAGGATGGAGGCAATATGGGATGATAGAAGCCATATTAGCTTCATGGTTAAAGGTCCAAATTCTAATAGTTTGTGTGGCTTGGAGGGAATTATTTCCTATCTCTAGGCTTATTTTGCTCCTCTGGAAAAAATGAGGAAATTGGACTAGATGATCATAAAGGCTTTCAAATGATTATACTTTATGTGTCAGGCAGTAGTGAATAGTAAGCTAGAAAGATTGGTTGGAGCCAGACTGTGTCCTGCTAGGGATTTGTAAGGGAAGACTCCGTACAGGGAAGAATTCTCTGCCTCAATTGTCTCTAACGTTCTGCTTTTGCATTTGGACCTTTTTGCCTCACTTTTGCCACATCTCACTATTATCCAAGGCAATGAAATATTACTGCTTGACTTCCTGGAATAGTTTGATCTCTTGGTTATCCTGATCTGTCTGTGGACAAAAATCCTCTTTTCCCAGTTGCAGCTGAGTTAAGGTAGAATTGGAAAAAACAACAAACCAACAATCTTTTCCCCGGAAGAAACTAGGTTAAAGAAAATAAACACAAAGGCCTAGAAATAGATGTGTTTACCAAACACAGATTTCTCATCCTATTGTAAGTCCAGCACAGGCTGACTTGGCTGGCCCAGCTAACAGGCACAGAGTCCTTCCCCAAACCAGCTTCCGAGCCTCCTCTCTGCATGTGAGCTCCCTGGTCATCCCTTCCCAGAAATGGGTTGTGTTGTATTTTTCCTCAGGATGCATCCTGTTCCCTAACCCAGGAACTGAGGAAAGCTCTGCTCTTTCTGCTGTTACCCATCCCACCGCCCCCTCCACAAAGATTCTTTCCTTTCTCTTGGACTTAAGGCTGTTCTGTACTGAACTTGCATTCTTTCGTCTTTCTCCAGGAAGTCTCTTGACTCTGACTTCCAAAAATTCTACCCTCACCACTGACCTGTTTCTTTTCTTCTTGCTTGATTAGCAAGAAGCATGTTCTAACAGATGGTTAAGACTGTCTAGTTTTTGAGGAAACTCTGCTTCTTCACCTCTGATTTCTTCAAAGGTAGTATGGTGTAATGGGTTAGAGTTTGCAACAGGAGACATCAGAGTTTGAATCCTGCATCCAGCATTATTGGCTATATGGTTTTGGTAAATTAATTTCACAACTCCGAGTCTCAGTTACTTTATCTGTAAAATGGGAACAAAATAGTTTGTAGTAGTAGCAGTAGCAGTGAGTGTGGTGGTGGTGGCAGTAATAGTATTAGAAGTGGTAGTAGTAGTAATAGTAATAAATAATGGCTAGCATTTGTATAATACTTTTAGGTTCACAAAGTGCTTTGCATATATCATCTCATTTGAACCTTTATGAGACATAGATACTGTATTTATGCCCATTTTAAGGATAAGGAAACCAAGGTTGAAACAGATTAGGGAGGGTAGCTAGGTAGCACAATGCATAGAGTACCATGCCTGGACTCAGAAGGACCTGGGTTCCAATCTAACCTCAGATAATTCCTTGGCTTTCTGACCCTGTGCAAGTCATTTAAAACCTGTTGCCTAGCCCTTCTACTCTTTTGCCTTGGAACCAACATTCAGTATCGATTCTAGGATTTTTTTTTAAAAGGACAAGCTCACATAGCTAGTAAATATCTAAGGCAAGATTTGAATTTGTGTCTTGCTAAGTACACGTCTAACACTCCAGTGCCACCAACTGCCTCCAGGATCAAATGAGATACTTGACATTCATTTAATGGTAATAAAATGAGAAATAATCTCAAAAGCTTTGCTGAAACCCAGGCACACAACATCTGTGTTAATTCCCTGAATTATCTGTCTACGGTTTGGAGGCTACAACTCCCTGGTAAGGACATAAGGGGGCTGCCAGCTTGTTAGCCCAAGCCACCCCACCCAACTAATAAAAGTTCAATAGAGTACTTCAGACTAAGACTAAATCTCTTCTTTTAGACCTTTAAGGTCTGGGTGGAACTCAGCTAGTCAGACTCAATGTAGGTGCGCTGCTAACCTTGGAGTCATGGCAAATCACTTAATGTTCTCAGCCTCAGTTGTTTCATCTAAAAAATTGGGATAACAGCTGTTATCTGCCTGGGTTGTTGTAAGGCACAAATGACTTAATATATGCAAGATGCTTTGTAAACCTGTAATGCTATAGAGAAGCTGTTATTATAATAATGACCTAACCTCAGGTTAGACATTCCCAAGATCTGCCCGGGTTTAGGATGAACACTAAGTTGAGCCAAAAGGTAAGCTAAGGAGGCAAAGACATTGTTATCCACCCACCTGACATGAATTCCTCTTTTAATTACTCACACCTGTCATTTGCTTTGGTGCTGTATTTTGGCCAGGGGGAAACCTTACCGTCTCCCTACATTTGGCATAAGGTGATTATGATGTAACCACAACCTGACACAGTGATCCATGTTTCCCTTTCCAAAGGTTCACAAACCCTAACCCTCTGAAAAGACCATGTATGAGATCTGTGTTAGTGAACCTATGGCATGCATGCCAGAGGAGACTACTCCTCTCCCCCTCTCTACCTTGCCTGAGGACATTTTTCACTTCACCAACCCCTCTGCCCAGCAGCCCACTGGGAGTGCTTCCCTCCCCTGTCTAGGGTAAGCACATGGCTCACATGTGGCATGAAGGTGCAGTTTGGGCACTCGGTCTCTAAAAGGTTCATCATCACTGTACTAGATTGTCACAAGGAATCAAATTCAAGCCTATTGGCTTAGAACTTGTAGGCTTTTCAAAAAATTTGGAGATTATTTGCTCTTCTATGGTTTCTCTCCTATTCTTGAGGATTAATGATGGGGACAGGTGAAAAAAAATTGCAGTCCATGAGTATGATGGAGTATTACCATGCTATAAGAAATTAAGATTTTAATGAATGGGAAACATTGAAAGAGATGATGCAAAGTGAAGCAAGCAGAGCCAGGGGAACAATATAAACAATGGCAACAATTTAAAGGGAAAGAACAACAGCAAATCCATAGAAACTGAATGCTGGCAGCAGCTGGGCTCAGTGGATTGAGAGCCAGGCCTAGGAGGTGTCCTGGGTTCAAGTCTGGACTCAGGTGCTTCCTTGGTGTGTGACCCTGGGCAAGTCATTTAACCCCCATTGCCTAGCCCTTATTGCTCTTCTGCCTTGGAGCCAATACACAAGTACCTATTCTAAGATGGAAGGTAAGAGTTTAAAAAAAACTACATGTATATTTGTATACATAATATATATGTAGCATGTTTACTTCAGATTTTCTGATAGTCCTAAGAGTAACCTCCTTATGGGAGAATACACTCTCCATACTCATGATGTGAGCTCTTGAGTCCCTCTAAATGATGCTTCTATTGCCACAAAACTAGCCCCTTACAACAATAATACATGTAGATATTAAGCCATTTGTTTAGCAATGATGCAAAAGAAGTATTAATAATACCATAGTACATATATTTGGGCAGAGTAGCACAAAGTCTTCAGCCTCACTCTCTTTCAGAGTCATTGAAGTCCAGTGGCAAGCCAAAGTCAAGATAACTGGTGATGCAGTAGATGGCCTTGGCTTCTTTCATGTCTGGCCAAGCCCTAGTGCTCCCCAGAGCCTGTCGCCACCACTTTCGTGGCCATCAGAACAACTTATTCTTATCCGTCCCCCCTGATGGGGGGAGTTTTTATATGCTATTGGTTTGAGGATTGCTAATTAGCCTCAACCTGGTTAGCCCATCTGCAGCCGTGTGGCCAGTCTTGGAGTCTGGGTGGCAGGTGGACACCAAGGGAGGATGAGGAGTCCTGAAAGGGGCTCAGCAAAGCCTCCCACCAGAGGTGCTAGAACTCCCTGAACCCCTCGGCACCCCACTGAAGGGATCCAAGCTAAGCTGGATGATCAGTTGTCAGGAATGTGCTTGGGGTCTTGTTGGATGAGGTCTGAGGTCTGAGGTCTCTTCCAGCTCCAAGATTGTTATTCTCTTTGGTAATCTTGGAAGGAGACACCCGGTGGAGTGCCCCAGGGATCTATGTTAAACAGCCCTTCGTTGTTTAACATTTTTTTCAATGACTTGAATAAAGGAACAGATGGTACGCTTATCAAATTCACAGACTACACAAAGCTGGGAGGGATAGTTAACGCATTGAAGGGCCAATCGTGTCAGTATCCACACAAATCTCAATAGACTAGATTTGTTGGGCCGAAACTAATAATGGTAAGAAGACAAGCACACCCCTTCTCCAGTGGCACTGCCCCCACCCCAGCAGCACCCTCATCTCATTTGTGATGCTTGCCTGCCCCAGGAGGAATGGCCTAGCTGTCATTTTGCCCAAACCCTTGTGGCTTTCCTTCTCTTCCTCCAGTCCCCCAGGCACTCTGCTGCCTTGGTTTACAAATCAGGATCCTTAGGCACTTCCTATTTCATTGATGACAAGGTGGTATTCAAACAGGAAGATGAGACGGGAGAGGGTCCTGTCTCAGCTCTGATATTTGTATGCTGCTGGAAGCAAGTTATTTATCTGTACCTTGATTTCCTCAGCTAGAAAATGGATTGTTGAAAATTGTAAAGGTCGATACAAATATAAATTCTTAACACCAAAAATAATAAGAATAAACTTTATATAATAGTTTGAAGTTTGCAAGGCTTTCCCCTCATATACACAGGGTACATAGGATGAGCACTGAGTGCTCTCTAGGGTCTCATCTCTTTCCCAGATAATGTGGAAGCCTTTTCACTTTCTGGGCTGCCTCACTTACTCTAACCTACTCTCACACTGGCAAGTCTGGGTTCCCAGAGAAGGCCCAGCACCATATGTTTACATTCAAATCTTCTGTTGGTGGGGAGAATACACTCTCCATACTCATGATGTGAGCTCTTGAGTCCCTCTAAATTTCCACAAAACTAGCCACTTACAATAATAAAACATGGAGATATTAAGCTTTTTGCTTAGCAATGACACAAAGAAGTAATAAAAATATCATAAGTAGCCATATATATTTTAATTTAATTTAAATTTAAAATATTTCATTTTCCCAATTACATGTAATAACAATTTTTCACATGTTTTCCAAAATGACAAGATTCAAATTGTTCCCTTCTCCTTTTCCCTCCCCTCTTCCAGGGTAAGTAAACCATTTAATCTGGATTACATATGTATTATTATGTAATACATACTTCCATAGTGGACATTATTGTAAGAGAATATGCATATGAAACCAAAAGCCCAAAACAAAACCCCAAATAAACAAAAGTAAATCATATGCTTTCATGTGCATTTTGACTCCAACAGTTCTCTCCCTGGAGGCGGAGAGCTTTCTTTGCCATAAATTCTCCCAAGTTATCCTGGATCCTTGTATTGCTGAGAGGAGCAAAATCTTTCACATTTGATCATCGTGCACTATTGCTATTACTATGTGCTGTGCTCTCGTTCTGCTTATTTTACTAGAAGTAGGCATTTATTAAAAAATTTTAATGTAAGAATATGAAATATAGCAACATAATTCCACAATCTCACCAGTGGACTCAGTATCCATGGAGGAGAATGGGTACGCACTTAAAGAAACCTGCAAAGGTGGCACTTGAGTTAAGAAAATTCATGTATTCAGAGTAACTCAACTCTGAAATTGTACATTTTAGGCTCCTCTTTCTGTCTCAGAAACACCACAAAAGTTCCTCAATGAATGCAGCTTCTGTGCTGAACAGATGCTTCTACTGTTAGGCTGAGCCGATCTATTCTGTCCTTGCCTAAATACCTCATTGGGTACAGCCCCAACCAGCCTGTCAGTATTCTGGGTGATTACTCGAATTCTCTGCTTCTCAGCTATTCTTCAACTCAACTGAATTTTCTCCTCCACACCACGGTAGTATGCATCACTTGCAGCAATTCTGAAATCTGTTCTTTCACGTCTCTCTTCTTTCTGCATCTATGATTGGGCAAATTAAATTTGTCCCATAATCACTGAATAGTTCTGGCGTCCTTATCAGTCTAGTATATAGAACAGCTTATCGGATTCAAAATGAACAACCACTTCATAACTTTGAGTCAATGTAAATGTTTTTCTTAGAACTCTGAGTGTATATACATAGCTATGCCTCTGATAAGTGAATTGCTAAAGTAGACAACTAGCAACAAGCTGCTCTTTGTGATAGGGCAGTATCTTAAATGGACAGTACCTTATACTTACAAAGTCCTCAGGAGGTAGAGTAGGACCTTTATTATGTCCATTTCACAGAAAAACCTGCAACTCCGAGAGATTAACATGCTTGATCAGAGAGGTCTCTGTACTGCCCAAGAGTCCATCTCATTCTCCCTTCAGTCCCAAGTCTCTGCCCTGCCACCTTCCCATCGGTCCATATTTCACTGTGTTCTCCTCACTTTTCTTCCACCGGGCTAGACACTGGACGGGACCTGGAGGTTAAGCGAAGCTGTTCTTTTTTTGGAAGGGACCTCTCACCATTCAGATCCTCCTTTCAGAAAGGGCCTCTTCTCTCTCTCTCTCTCTCTTTCTCTCTCTCTCTCTCTCTCTCTCTCTCTCTCTCTCTCTCTCTCTCTCTCTCTCTCTCTCTCTCTCTCTCTCTCACAACTCTCATCTCCTGTCATAGAATTGATACTACTAAATATCAGATCCAAGGGAGAAGAGTGGTAAGGGCTAGGCAATGGGGGTCAAGTGACTTGCCCAGGGTCACACAGCTGGGAAGTGTCTGAGGTCAAATTTGAACCAAAGACCTCCCAGTTCTAGACATGGCTCTCAATCCACTGAGTCATCCAGCTGCTCCCACAAAAAAAAAAAAAAAAACCTCTTCTGGCACTGCCAGCTCTGACTATACCAATATCTCCATCATGAGAAACTTTTTGCACTTCTCAATCAAGCCCCTTCTTTTCTCTTGGCTTCTGTTTCCTCTGGGGTAACATCATGAGGCAGTTGGATTGCTCCTCCCTCCACTCTGATAACAATTAAAGCAGACAACAATGGAAATGGATTGCTTGCTAAAACAGTAAGATCCTTATCACTGAAGGGCATGCATATATCTCCCTAGCAAAATATGAGCTCCTCTGTAAAAGAAATGCTTTCTCATTTGACTTCAGGTCTTTGGCACCTAGCATTGTTCTATAAATAGACTTCTTGGATGAAGAATAGCAATAGTGATAAATGTTTCTCCAATTGGATTGTCAGAGGTCATGAGCTTAATAAGCACTGGTGCTCAACTCTGAGCCTGTCTCTTGAGACGAGGTCTAGCATCTTTTTTACTATAACATGCTAATAAGTAATACTTGGTGAGGGTGGGGGTGGGAGTGGGGTGGCAGCAGCTAGATGGTTCAGTGGATTGAGAGCCAGGTCTAGAGACAGGAGGTCCTGCCTGTGTCCAAATGTGGCTTCAGATACTTCCTAGTTGTCTAACCCCGGGCAAGTCACTTAAACCCTCATTACCTAGCCCTTACAACTCTTCTGCCTTGGAACTAATATGCAGTATTGATTCTAAGATGAAAGGTAAGGAAAGAAAGGAAAGAAAGGAAAGAAAGGAAAGAAAGAAAGAAAGAAAGAAAGAAAGAAAGAAAGAAAGAAAGAAAGAAAGAAAGAAAGAAAGAAAGAAAGAAAGAAAGAAAGAAAGAAAGAAAGAAAGAAAGAAAGAAAGAAAGAAAGAAAGAAAGAAAGAAAGAAAGAAAGAAAGAAAGAAAGAAAGGAAGGAAGAAAGGAAGGAAGGAAGGAAGGAAGGAAGGAAGGAAGGAAGGAAGGAAGGAAGGAAGGAAGGAAGGAAGGAAGGAAGGAAGGAAGGAAGGAAGGAAGGAAGGAAGAGAAGGAAGGAAGGAAGGAAGGAAGGAAGGAAGGAAGGAAGGAAGGAAGGAAGGAAGGAAGGAAGGAAGGAAGAGAAAGGAAGGAAGGAAGGAAGAGAAAGGAAGGAAGGAAGGAAGGAAGGAAGGAAGGAAGGAAGGAAGGAAGGAAGGAAGGAAGGAAGGAAGGAAGGAAGGAAGGAAGGAAGGAAGGAAGGAAGGAAGGAAGGAAGGAAGGAAGGAAGGAAGGAAGGAAGGAAGGAAGATAGTTTCAGGTACTCCAGGTCAAATAGTATAGAACTAGGCTGCAACCTTATGGTTTTTGAAAGGTTAAAAGCATAAACTGAAAGAGGAATAGGAGCTGGAGTCCATTCCAGATTTTGGTGGCATAGTAGATAGAATGTCTGGCTTAGGGTCTCCTCAGACTCCTCTTCCTATGCTCAAATCTGGCCTCAGCAGGGCAGCTAGATGGCTCAGTGGATTGAGAGCCAGGTCTAGAGACAGGAGGTCCTGCCTGTGTCCAAATGTGGCTTCAGATACTTCCTAGCTGTGTGACCCTGGGCAAGTCACTTCACCCCATTGCCTAGCCCTTACCACTCTTCTGTCTTGGAACCAGGATACAGTATTGATTCTATGATAGGTAGAAGAATTTTTTTTTAAGTACTTGTGGTAGGGAAATAGTAATAAAATGGTTCTGAGACACACGTAGAGAGTATCTATGGTGAAGGCAATCCACAACTCTAGAACTAATTAATGTTGAATATTTCAAGTATTATTTTTTAAAGTTTATTATCTGACAAAATAGAACCATGTGACTAAGTTTTTCTACCTGCTCAAAAAGCCCACTCCACCAAAGCCTCAACAAGAAGACAAGAGATCAAGAGCCTGATGTTCACCCAATTTATATCTTGTCTATGTCAGCATGTAACAACAGGAAGTGAGTGGGGTTCTGGGAATTGTAGTTTTGCTGGGGATCGTACTTTTTTAGGGTAACAGCTTCTAATTACACAAACTCTGGTGTCCTTTTTCTTTCCAGAGAATCTTCACGAACTGCCACAGAAAAGAACCTATGCCAGTGATGGATGAGTCACTTCACCTGCTGGGTTAGGCTGACTCCCCACAGAACCCAGTATCTCAGCCAAAAGCACATGACCAGAATCCTCAAATATAAGAGGTCATGTATAGGGTTCTCCCACCACTCTTCTGGGAGTATATAAACTTCAGAGCTGAGAACCTGAGGGATCAGTGATAGGGAAGGGTCTGCCAATATTAGTCCAAGGATCTTTGCTCTCTATGCAAGACTACAGCAGCAGCATTCCAGCAGAAAAGATCACTATAGCCCCCTAGCTGAAGGAAAGGTAACACTCAGTGAATCCTAAAGCCCTCGGTGGTAGAAATGGTAATTGACCATTTTTTAAACCCTTACTTTCTGTCTTAGTAACAACTTTAAGACAGAAGGGCAAGGACTAGGCAATGGGGGTTAAGTGACTTGCCCAGGATCACACAGCCAGGAAGTATCTGAGGCCAGATTTGAACCCAGATCCTCCTGGACTCCAGGTCTGGTTCTCTAATCTACTAAGTGGCCTAGCTACCCCCAATCAATCAATAAAGATCTAACCAGAGAATTCAGCAAAGATATCATGCCTTGTGATGAGCTAGTTCTGTAGGTGAATAATCTGCCCAGTTCAGCTCAGTAGTAGCTCTGCCCTGAGAAGAGCCAGTCCAGTGGTAATGACTTGCATGGTGTGACATATTCAGCTGAGATAACATGTGCTATGGAGGAGCCAACCCAGCCTAGAAAAAGAATCATTCAGTCATCACTGACCCTGATGCAGTAAACTTTACCTCTGCAGTAAACTTCATGAGAATTCTTTGAAGAAGGAAAAAAAAAAGAAATCAAGACCCTACAGTTCTGGAGTTGTGTTCTCCTCACATTTTACTTCATGGCTACTCTCCCCTTCGTGTTCTCTATGTGTTTGTGGGAAAATGTGTCCCTCTCTTTTTAAAATGTTTGTACCTTCTGTTCTTGCCATGTCATTTGAGTAAATACCTCTTCTAATTGATTCTACTGGCTGATTGTTGAAGGGAACCACTAGAGGAGACCCTTCATGACAATGTTAGGAATAGTCAGGAATAGACAATAGTTAGAAACAGTTTTCCATAGAATTCAAGGTAGTAGCTGCCCCTCTGGGGGGCCTGACTCACCAATGTGAACATGAGTTGGGGTAGTGAGCCCAAAGAGAGTGCTACAGAAACACATTTGGCACAAGTCCCTGACCTTAAAGAGCTTACAGTCTAATAGGAGAGGCCAAATTAATAAATATAACTGAAGATATCCATTCAAATGAATTGGAATTAATGAATAAAACCAAACATTTTCCCTCTAAACCTGTCCTTACTCCAAATTTTGCAATTTCTTTTAGGAGTATTAATATCCTGGAAAATGTTTTACGTTGCTTTTCTCCTCATTGAAGGGATATGGTTGGGAGGAAGGGAGATAGGAGGGAGAGAATTTTTAACTCAAAAAAAATTTTAATGAATATTTAAAAACTATTTTTAGGACCTGCTAGTACAAAAATATTTATGACAGCTCTTTTGTGGTGGCAAAGAATTGGAAATTAAAGGGATGTCTTTGAGGAATGGATGAACAAATTGTGGTATATGATGATGATGGGATACTATTGTGCTATAAGAAATGATAAGCAGGATGATTTCAGAAAAAGCTGGAAAGAACTACATAAACTGATGCAGAGCAAAATAAACAGAGCCAGGAGAACACTGTCCACAGTTACAGCAATATTGTATGATTATCAGCTGTGAAAGACTTTGCTACTTTCAGCAATTCAATGATCCAGGATGATTCTGAAGGACCTTTGACTGGGAATGTTATCTACTGTCAGAGAAAGAACTATTGGAGTCAGAATGCAGATCAAAGCATAGGATTTTTCACTTTAATTTATTTGGGGTTTTATTTTGGGATTTTGGTTTTATATGAATATTCTCTTACAACAGTGACCAATATGGAAGTATGTTTTGCATGTATACCCCAGATTAAATTGCTTACCATTTCAGGGGGGGGGGGAGAGAAGGGTGGGAGGATTTGGATCATATAATTTCAGAAAATATGTGTTGAAAATAGTTATTCCATGAATTGGGAAAATAAAATATCTTTGAATAAAAAAGGAAAAAATATTTTTACATGTAATTGGAAGGAAATGAAATATTTTAGAAAGAGTATTAATATCCTTCTTACCATCCAGTTCTTAATCCATATTCACCTTTGACTAATTCTAACCCCCTTTTTCACCCTCCATATCTAATCACTTGCTAATGTTCTATTGGATCCACTTCAAATTCTCTAAATGATTATTACTGTTCCTCCACTTGACTAGTGGCCAGTCTAGTTCAGGCCCTTGCTGGTTCTCAGTTTGATTACTGTGTTGATGTTCAGTCATTTCAGTCCTGTCTGACTCTTCATGGCCCCATTTGGGCTTTTTTTTGGCAAAGATACTGGAATGGTTTGTCATTTCCTTTTCCAGCTCATTTTACAGATGAGAAAACCAAGGCACTGGGTCACATAGTTAGTAAATAAAGCCAGATTTGAAATTTTTCTGACTTCAGATCTAGCACTGTATTTATTCACTGTGTCACATAGCTACCCTATTGTAATAACCTCTTTTTGTTTGTTTTAAAAAACAAATTCTAATTGATATATTTTGATTTTTTACATCACCACAATTCCTCCCAGAGACCTATCCCATGTAACAAGTAATTAAAAAACCCCAAAACTCTTACCTTTCATCTTAGAATCAATACTATATATTGGGTCCAAGGCAGAAAAACAGTAAGGGCTAGACCATGGGGATTAAATGATTTGCCCAAGGTCAGAAAACTAGGAAGTACCTGGATCTAGATTTGAACCCAGAACCTCCTGTCTCTAGGCCCAACTCTCAACCCAGTAATCCACCAAACTGCTATCAAATTTTTTTAAGAAAAGAAAGAGAAAAATATCAGCAAACCTGATGAATATATTTTTAAAAATCTGAAAATACCCGCACTGTTCCATACCTGTGAACCTCTTGCTTCTGCAAAAGAGTAGGGTCTTCTCTTTTTTCTTCTTTGGGACTATAATTGTAAACTGTAATTGTGCAGCATTCATTTAAAAACATTTTCTGGTTGCTCTTCTTTCCATTTACACCATTTTAGTAAATATGTATATTGTTTTCTTGAGTTTGCCTCCTTTACTTTGCATCAGTTCATGTAAGTCTTTGGTGTTTCTCTGTAGTCATCATATTCATCATTTCTTACAGTTGTAAAATTGAGATTTGAACTCTGGACTTCAATCCCCACAAGTCCTTGCTCCACTTCCCCAAAATGCTTTGTAATCTCACGGAATTCTGAGGTGGGCGAGATCGAGAAGGTACTTAAGCTGATTGCAAAAGCTTTTGAGCTCTCTTTTTGGACTTCCCTTCTGGAGCAGACATGGCTCTTTCCATAATGTAGGTGAGGTTTTGTCTAGGCCTCTGGCCTAGGCATGTTTTCCTTATCCTGTATTTTCTTTAATTCTTAATCTTTAATAAACCTCATAAAAATATAATACTCCTTGCAGAGAGAAACTCATTTCTACCTGCCTCAGTCTCCCCATATTCCTAAATTTTAACTGTTACACAGTCCAGTAATATTCCATTATATTTTTATACCACAGTTTATATAGCTATTCCCTAATTGTTGAGCATTTACTTGGCTTCCAATTCTTTGTTACTACACACACACACACACACACACACACACACACAAATACTGCAACAAATATTTTGGTATATATGTAGACTTTCTTCTTATCAATGACTTCCTTGGAGTATAAGCCTAATAGTATAAACTCGCTATAAGCCCAGACCTTTGAGTCTAACAGGTATGGACATTTTAGTCACTCTATTTGCAGGATTCCAAATTGTTTTACAAAATAGTTCTACTGATTTGCATTTCTACCAACAATACATTAATGTGCCTATTCTCTGACTCCTCCAAAATAGACCAGATATCTAGGTGATACAGTGCCTAAAGAACTGAATATGAGTTCAAATACAGCTTTAGGTATTACTAGTTGTGTGACCCTGGACAAACAATTTCCTCACTTCAATTTCTTCTTGTATAAATGAGGATAATAATAGCACCTACTTCCCAGAGTTGTTGTGAGGATAAAAATGAGATACTAGTTGTAAAGTGCTTTGATAACTTTAAAATGCTATATAAATGCTATCATTCTTTTTTGTTATCTTTGTCAATTTGCTATGTTTGAGGTGAAAACTCAGGATTTAAAAAAATCTTCTTATTAATGACTTAAGAGTTTTCTTTCCTGTGGTAGTTAACAGCTTGTAATTCTTTTTAGAATTGTTCATTTCCTTTAGTCAGTTATTTATGGGGAAATGGCTTTTGTATATGCATGTGATACTAGACCTTTGTTAGAGAAATCTGATACAAAGATTTTTCCTATTCAAATTACTTCCCATTTTATTTTAGGTGCTTTAATTTTGTTTGTACAGCAGCTTTTCAGTTTCCTATAATCAGATGATTGGTTTTATCTTTTGTAACTGCCTTTATCCGTTGTAATAAATCCTTCATTGATTTCACTGTCCCTCAGTTCTTTTCTCTAGAATACATCCTCCTCATCACTTTCAAAATAACTTCACACAGATCTGATTGTCATTCACCCTTTTAAAAATTTTGCAAGGGCTCCTTATTTCCTTTCAGATAAAATAAAACCTTCTCAGACTGGCATTTAAAGCTTTCCATAATCTGGTTCCAATCTATCTTTCAAGACTCATTTCATATTACTGCCCTTCAGCTACCCTGTGGTGAAGCAGGCTATCTCCCACCTCTGGGTTTCCACACAAGTCCTCACTGCTTCCCCACTGCAGGGTGCTCCAAAAGCTTCAGAACAATTGGACAATTTAATAGCTCAATTCCCCTAAAGAAAGTTTCCAGTTTGTGTTCTCTCCTTCCTTAAATTTACCTTGTATTTATCAGGATGATGGTATTTCCTCCAACATCGCCACCTCCCAGGGCAGGGATTGCCTTGCTTTTGTCTTTGGATCTCCTTTGTGGTTATCATGAGCAGGTAGTCTCTCTGAGTCTGAGTTAGTTCATCTATAAAATGGGAAGAATGGGCCAGTAGTAGCAGCAGCAGCAATAGCAACAGTAGCAGCAGCAGCAGCAGCAGCAGCAGTAGTAGCAATAGTCGGAGTAGGAGTAGTAGTGTGGGGCCCCATAGTCCCGAGGAATATGTTCCAAGACCTACCATGGATGACTGAAATCACAGAGGTAAGTGACCCATGTAGAATGTGATTTTTCTTATGCATGCATATGTTTAATAAAGTTACATTAAATACAGTCATAATAAGGTATATTTCTGTTGCTAAAGAGCACTCTAGAGTAGTGTGGGATGTGTTACAAGAGCCCATATGGATGCCTGAAACCACTAGAATTTGAAACCATGAATAAAGGAAGGCTATTATAGTAACAGTAGTAATAGTAGTGGTAGTAGTACTAATAGTGGTAGTAGTAGAGCAGTAGTAGTAATAGTGTAGAAATGTCTAGCATTTGTGTAGTGCTTTAAGATTTTCAAAGCATTTTATTAATATTATCTCATTTGATCCTCCCAACAACTCTAGGGAGATAAGTGCTATTATTATCCCCATTTTACAGATGAGGAAATAGAGCCTGAGGATGGCTTACCCCAAATCACACAGGTAGTAAAGAACTGAGGCAGGATTTGAACTGAGGTCTTCCTGACCCCAACTCTAGCATTCCATCCACTACTATGCCCAACTGTAGGAATTGAGTAGAATTTATTTTTTTCTTTTTTATTGATTAATTAATTTAGAATATTTTTCCATGGTTACATGATTCCCGTTCTTTCCCTCCCCTCCTCCCACCCCTCTCCCATAGCCAACAAGCAATTCCACTGGGTGGAATGACATGTGTCATTAATGCAGACCTATTTCCATATTATTAATATCTTCATTAGAGTGATCATTTAGAGTCTACATCCCCAATCATATCCCCTCGACCCATGTGATCAAGCAGTTGTTTCTCTTCTGTGTTTCTGCTCCCACAGTTCTTTCTCTGAATGTGGATAGTGTTCTTTCTCATAAGGTCCTCCAAATAGTCCTGGATCATTACACCACCACTAATGGAGAAGTCCATTACATTCGATTGCACCACAGTGTATCAGTCTCTGTGTACAATGTTTTCCTGGTTCTGCTCCTTTCACTCTGCATCAATTCCTGGAGGTTGTTCCAGTCTCCATGGAATTCCTCCACTTTATTATTCCTTTGAGCACAATAGTATTCCCTCACCAACATTTGCCACAATGTGTTCAGCCATTCCCCAATTGAAGGGCATCCCCTCATTTTCCAATTTTTGGCCACCACAAGGAGTGCAGCTATGAATATTCTTGTACATGTCTTTTTCCTTATTATCTCTTTAGGGTACAAACCCAGCAGTGCTATGGCTGGATCAAAGGGCAGACAGTCTTTTATCGCCCTTTGGGCATAGTTCCAAATTGCCCTCCAGAATGGTTGGATCAATTCACAGCCCCACCAGCAATGCATTAATGTCCCAATTTTGCCACATCCCCTCCAATATTTATTACCTTCCTTTGCTGTCATTTTAGCCAATCTGCTAGGTGTGTGGTGGTACCTCTTGAATAGAATTTATTGGCTTGAATAGCAACTCATTAAAAATAGTCAGCAATAAATCCAAGGTTTGCTGGTCACAGGACATAGAGCTAAAAAGGGCTGTACCAGTCATTAAGTGATTTGGAAGCTCAAACAAGGCAAAGATCATGGAAACAAGAGCTAGCATTCACATAGCACTTCCAGGTTTGTGAGGCACTGAATAAGATATAGAGTATGGGAGACAGAAGTCAGGAAAGATTCAGCACTGCAAGGAGCCTTTGAAATCTTCTAATCTGACCCCTATATTCACAGATGAGCAAACTGAGGTCCAAAGACAGAAGCAACTTGCCCAAGGTCACATGGCTATTAAGTTCCAGTGGTGGACTTGAACTCTTTCTGCTATACCACACCGTTTGCTTCACAGTGAGTGTAACATTTGAGCAGGACCTTAAAAGATAGACAGGATTTCAATAGGAATGACTATGGATAATGTCAGAGGATATGGTGTAAGGATAAACTGTGGGGGAGAAAAGGGTAAAGAGAGAAATATCCTCCCTCCCAAATGGCATTTTCTATCCCTTTGACAATGGATATGATCTTTGTCAACCAAGAGAAATGTAAGACATTTTGCAAATTATAAAAACCAAATCCAAGCTAAGTAATTAAGTTTGGATTTGAAATATGTCCTTAAGAAATGCATCCATTGCTACATTTTTGTGGTTTTGCTTTTGTTTTCCCTTAGTTCTTTCAGTTTTCCTTAGCTTTTCTTTTGCAGACCTCATTCTTTTCTTGAAGATTAGGGTTTAAATTGCAGCTATGCCATTTACTATCTATAGAAACTCATCACAATGGCTCTGAGCCTCAGTTCCCTCAGTTGGATTTTGTTGTTGTTCTGTTGTATCTGACTCATCATCACCCCTTTGGAGCTTTTCTTGGCACAGATCTTGACCCTTACCATTTCTTTCTTCAGATCATTTTATAGTTGAGAAAACTGAGGCCAACCAGGTTAAATGATTTGCCCAGGGTCACACAGTAAGTTTCTGAGGCTGTATTTGACTCAGAAAGATGAGTCTTCCTTGTTACTGGTCTCATGTTCTCTCCATTCTGCCACCCAGCTGCCCTATTGGGTAAGATGGTGTCTAAGGTCCCTTCTAGTTCTAAATAATCTGATGCTAGAAAAGGCCCCCCTAGAGGTCAGGTATGGTATGGCAATGGCAATAGTCCTTGGGGTACCATCTAGAGACTTGGGAGAAACAGGAAGAGACAAAAGAGAAGGAATTAGGGGGCTAACTGTGAATACTAGACACGGCTTCCCATATGAGAGATTGCATTATGATGCTCTTTTCCGATAAATTCCGATAAATCCCAGGGGACCAGATTCATGGAATCTATAACTAAATTATAAATAAGAGAAGCTGAAGCTGGAAGGGACCTCAGAATACCTCTCTTTTTTATAAATGAAGAAATTGAGACCCAGAGAAGGGAAGAGGCTTTCCTAGGCCCTGATTCAAATTCAGGTCTTCTTCTTCCTTCCTTCCTTCCTTCCTTCCTTCCTTCCTTCCTTCCTTCCTTCCTTCCTTTCTTCCTTCCTTCCTTCCTTCCTTCCTTCCTTCCTTCCTTCCTTCCTTCCTTCCTTCCTTCCTTCCTTCCTTCCTTCCTTTCTTCCTTCCTTACTTTCTGTCTTAGTAAGACTTCTAAGACAGAAGAGCAAGGACTAGGCAACCAGGGTTAAGTGACTTGTCCTGAGTCACACAGCCAGGAAATGTCTGAGATCAGATTTGAACCCAGATCCTCCCAACTCCATACCTGGTGCTCTGTCCACTATGCCACCTAGCTGCCACTATGTTGCTTCTTTTCAAGGTTTTTTTTTTAATGTTCATTTTCACCTTCCATGGTCACAATAGTCTTAAGATAAACTTTCTCAGGTTCACCTACTTAATAAGTAGAAGACAGAACTTAAACACTGGTCTCTTGGCTTCCAGTCTGGCATGATTTCTGCTATATCGTACCACAAGGGGCCCCTAATGAGAGTAAGATATGCTGCCTCCCACCCCCAGCCTCCTTCTAACTATCCCCGAGGTACTTTGTTGTCAGGGAGGATCCTTAGTTCTACCCTAAATACTTCCTGCTACTTAGATTGGAGAACTCAAAAAGCCAGTATTGAAAGGGATCTCACTGTCTAATAAGAATAACATCGAAGATCTATGCAGTTTCAAGGTTTACAAAATGCTTTACAAAAATTAGCTCATTTTATTCTCACAATAAACATATAAGTAAATGCTATTATTATCCCCATTTTCCAGATGTGGAAACTGAGATTGAGAGAAGTTAAGCGACTTGCCTAGGGTCACCCAACTAATAAATATCTGAGACAGGATTCAAACTCAGGACTTCCAGTCAATTGCTTTATCCACTCTGCTACCTACCTGCCAAGGCTCCCCAGAGACAGAGAGGGACATGGGCAAATTCTTTAGCTAGACAGGGGTGTTTGGACCTTGGTGCCCAGAAAATAGAGAAAAGAAAAAGAGGTGTCAGTGAGGATTGAGGGTAAATCAAGGTAGGTTTTCCAGGGGAGAGGAGGAAGGGGGAAAGAGGGAAGGAAGATGCATCTACCAGGAGAGCTGTGTATGAAAACCTGGCAGAGGCAGGGAAAGCATGAGGAATAGACTGGGGCAGACACTGATCTAACTTGCATGGCTAAAGTTGGAAGTCCAGAAGGATGAAGAAAAGGGGGATGGGCAGGACCCTGGTATTGGAGGCAAGATTTGGGGCCAAACTCCAGCAAAGAAACTTAAGATCGGTGCCCCCATCCCCCTTCCCAATCCTCTGGTGCTAAAAAGCCCTCGACATTTATGACTTCAGGAGGGTAAAGAGCCTGAGAAACGGATCTTAGACCATATGGATTTGTTTCCTGGGTTAAAAAAAATCCTTCTAATTGGGCCAGGAAAAGCTGTAGTCCGCTGTCTGTCCAGAGGGCCCTGGTTTCAATTACTCTGCGACAACGCCTCCCCCCAACCCCAAGCACACACACACATCCTATTCCCCAAACTCTATGGCCTCTTCTCCCTCCAAGACCAGCAGTGAGGGGGAGGAGGGGGGTCCAAAGAGGTCAGTGAGCCGAGAAGGTATGTTGGACCCGAGAAGGGAGGAGAAAAAAGTTGGAAACAAAGAGAAATTAGAAAGATGTGAGAAGAAAAGTGTGGAGATGTGAATAATAGAGAAAGAAGGTGAGAAAAGGAATGAGATTAGGGGAAAGGAGAACACAGGGAGAGAGAAAAAGACTATTGGGAGGGTACGATGGGGAGGCAAGTCCTTGGGGCGCTGGACTCAGTGTATAGAACCACAGCCTATAAGCTTTTAAAAGGTTCCTAGAAACCAACCAGCCCAAACCCTTCTCTTTACAGATGGGGGAAATGAGGTCCAGAGGCTGCAATTTCTGGGGCAGAGTTTCCCAAAGGGGGTCCAGGTCCAGATCCCAGAGGGAAGGGAGAAGCCTGATTTTCCAGGGGCCTTCTAGGGAATTTTCTGTTATACCAATTCAGGGAAGCTCAGCGATCCTGAGAGCCACTTACCAGGGTCTGGTATGGTCTGAAGAAGAAAAGAAATGGAGACATCTTTTAAAGAAGAGAGAGATAGAAAGAGATATACACACACATACATATACACAAAGACAGAGCCAGAGACAGAGAAAGACAGACAGACAGACAGACAGACAGACAGACAGAAAGACAGACAGACAGAGAAAGACAGACAGAAAGACAGACAGACAGAGAAAGATAGAGGCAGAAAGAGACAAGTGGCATAAAATAGAGATAGAATGGCAGAACAGCCATTGAGAGAATAAGACAGACAGAAAGAAGAGCTACAACAACAACAAAAAAAGAGAAATTGGAGGAGAAAATAAGCCTAGTTCTGAGAAAAGGCAAAAGATACACAGGGAAGAGAAACTAGAAGAGAAAAGGTAGAGGGAGGAATAGGCTGAGAGGGGGGTTAGCAATTGCAGTGGTGAAAGCCAGCTGTGGTATTGTGGAATGTGGACAGGGTGCTCTGGGCCTGAAGCCAGAAAACTAAAGATAAAACCCAAGTTGGGAACAGTTGGGTGGCTCAAGTGAATTGAGAACCAAGCCAAGATATGGGAGGTCCTGAGTTCAAATCTAGCCTCAGACACTTCCTAGCTGGGTGACTCTTGCTAAGTCATTTCACCCCCATTGCCTAGTCCTTACTGCTCTTCTGCCTCAGAACCAATACACAATATTGATTCTGAGATAGATGGTAAAGATAAAGAAAAGATTAAATCCAAGTCCAGCCTCTTACTCACTATTTGACTTTGGGCAAATTGTTTGACTTATCTGGCCCCAATTTAGTCATCTATACAAAGGGGATCATAGGGAAGAGGAAAGGAAGGGAATAAGCATGTTTATAATGCTTGCTATATGCCAGGCTTTAGGTAAGGGCTCAAGTATACACCTGTGAGTCCTTCCTCTTTATCCTTTTGATAATCCATATTAAGTAGTTTAGTTTATAGTCAGATAAATGGGTTTTTCTGGGTCTTTAGAGATAAGGAATTTAGAATAGATTGAATGAATTCTCAAGAAGAAGAAATAATTCACCTCAAGATGAAAGAGGGTGGGTGGAGATGAGATCTATAGTTTTAGGAATCTACTTATCATTTACCCTTTACTTCTATTATAAAAAATAAACTTTGTTTCAAGAGCCAAGGGGTTTGATGCTTTACTGGCCCTGCAGAGGTCCCTAGGGGGGTGGTTATCATCTCCCATCCATCTAGGAAGGATTTTTATTTCAGCTAGGTGGTGCAGGGGATAAAGTGTAGGATCTGAAATCAGCAAGATTCATCTTCCTAACTTCAAATCTGGCCTCACACATGTGGCCCTAGACAAGTCACTTAACCATGTCTGCTTTAGTTTCCTTATCTGTAAAATGGGCTGGAAAAGGAAATGACAAACCAGTATAGTATCTTTGCCGAGAAAACTTCAAATGGAGTCACAAAGGGTCAAACATGCCTGAAAAACAACTGTACAACATTTATAGAGCACTTACTACTTCCCAGACATTGTGCTAAGCACTTTATTTTTTTTAAGCTCTTACCTTCTGTTTCAGAAACAATACTGTGTATTGGTTCTAAGGCAAAAGAGTGGTAAGGGCTAGGCAATGGGGGTTAAGTGACTTGCCCAGGGTCACACAGCTAGGAAGTGTCTCAGGTGAACCCAGGATCTCCTGTCTCTAGATCTGGCTATCTTAACACTGATCCATTTAGCTGCCCCTTTAAGCACTTTAAAATTATTGTATCATTTGATCTTTACACAACCCTGGAAGGTAAGTGCAGTTAGTATTCCCATTTTATAGTTGAGGAAAATGAGGTTAAGTGACTTACCCAAATTCGAATAGCTGGTAAGTATCTGAGGCCAGATTTGAATTCAGATCTTCCTGTCCCCAGGCCCAGTGCTCTATCCCCTGAGCTACCTAGCTGCCTAATCATATTTAACTAGCAACTTCATGGAGATGTTGAAGATAAGGCTGACCTGGAAAGAAACAAAAATCACTTGATAAATGTCAAGTTATCATCACTACAAAATGAGCAGAGAGGAGGAAGTGGAGGGACTGAGACCAAGAGGACACTGAGCAAGTGGAGCATCAAAGGAAGAGAAGAAGGGAAAGGAGAGATGGGAAGCACCCCTCTTCCTCCACCTAGATCTGGCACTTCCCTCTGAAGGCCCCTGGGAGTGATGGCCTAACTATCTAATGACCAATAAGCCCTGAAATGTCAAAGACAAAAAACAAAATGTTGCCTGTCCTCTAGGAACTTACATTCTAATAGGCAGATGGGTAAACAGGCTGCCCCCAAACCAGCCAACCTATTCAAGCTATTAAAGCTTAAAACTTCATTGAGGATTTAGGGATGCCCTGTAGAAGTCTCTATATGCCACATACAAAGCAAATGAGTGATAGTGGTTGGAGGAGGGGGGAGGCCCTAAGAGCTGGTGGGACCCCAGGAATTTGAACTGCATCAATATGGGAATGCAGGAATTTGTATAGGCAAGCAAGAAGGAGGAATATTGCAAATGTGGACAGCCAATGGAGAAGCACAGAAGAAGTGGCAACTAGTTTGCTCAGTGGATAGAAGCAGACCTGGAGATAGGAGGTCCTGTGTCCAAATTTGGCCTCAGACACTTCTAGCTGTATAACCCTGGGCAATTCACTTAACTCCAATTGCCTAGCTCTCTTCTGCCTAGGAACAGATACTTAGTGTTGATTTTAAGACAGAAGGTAATGGTTTTTTAAAAAAAGAAAAGAAGGGAGAAGCTAGATGGCTTAGTAGATAGACAGCCAGGTCTAGAGATGAAAGGTCCTGGATTCAAATCTGACCTTAGACACTTCCTAATTGGGTTGATCCTAGGCAAGTCACTTAACTCCAATTGCCTAGCTCTTACCAATGTTCCACCTTGGAACTAATCCACAGTATTGGTTCTAAAGTGAAAGGGAAGGTTTAAAAAAAGAAAAGAAAAGCAGAGAGGCAGAGATAGTGCTACATGTTAAGAACATCAAGGAGATTAGCGTACCTGGACCATAAAAATCATAGAGGTGAGTAATATGTGAGAAGACTGGAAGAACAGGAAAAGTTCCTCCTGTGAAGAACTTTCAATGCCAGAAGAGTTTAGGGTTAATACTAGAAGTAATAGGGAGCTACTGGCATTTATTGAGCAAGTGAGTGGCGTGGTCAGATTTGTACTCTTGGAAAATCCCTTGGGCACTTGAGTGGAAGATGGATCAAAGTGGATAGAGAGTTGAGACAGAGGCTAATTAGAAGCCTACTGCAATAATCCAGGCAAGAGGAGAGTGATGAGTTAAGGGGTGACAAGGACCTTCACTGAAAGGGGCAGTCTTTAAGTATTGATGGGGATGGGCAGGAGAAAGAAGGTAGAAACATCAAGATATGACAGCTGATCTTACATATTTGGGGGGTGATAGAAGTGAGAAAGGAGGCAGGGAGGATTCAAGGATGGGAATTTGGGGGGATTGAGCAGATGGAGGTATTTTGGGAATTGGGGGATTGAGCAGATGGAGGTACGATCAACAGTAAAATGGAAATTGGGAAGGAGGGAAGGTTTTGGGGGGGATGAAAGTGAATTGTTTGGGGTATGATTTTTTAAATTTTATTTTTTTAATTTCAATTTAATTTAAAATTTTTTGTTACAATACTCACTTTATTTCCCTCCCTCCCCTCCGCCCACCCTTCCCACAGCCAACACATAATTTCATTGGGTATTACTTGTGTCCTTGATCAGAACCTATTTCCATGTTGTTGGTGTTTGCACCATTCATTTAGTTTACATTCCCAACAATATCCCTTCAACCCATGTATTCAAGCAGTTGTTTTTCTTCAGTGTTTTTACTCCCACAGTGTTTCCTCTGAATGTGGATAGTGGTTTTTCTTGTAGATTCCTCTAAGTTGTTCAGGATCACTGCATTGCCAATAATGGAGAAGTCCATTACATTCGGTTGTGCCACAGTGTATCAGTCTCTGTGTACAATGTTCTCCTGGTTCTGCTCCTCTCACTCTGCATCAGTTCCTGGAAGTTGTTCCAGTCCCCATGGAATTCCTCCACTTTATTATTCCTTTGAGCACAATAGTATTCCATCACCAACAGATACCACAATTTTTTCAGCCATTCCCCAGTTGAAGGGTATCCCCTCATTTTCCAATTTTTGCCACCAAAAAGAGTGCAGCTATGAATATTCTTGTACAAGTCTTTTCCCTTATTATCTCTTTGGGGGTACAAACCCAGCAGTGCTATGGCTGGATCAAAGGGCAGTCTTTTAGCACCCTTTGGGCATATTTCCAAATTGCCTTCCAGAATGATTGAATCAATTTACAACTCCACCAGCAATGAATTAATGTCCCAACTTTGCCACATCCCCTCCAACATTCATTACTTTCCTTTGCTGTCAGGTTAGCCAATCTGCTAGGTGTGAGGTGATACTTCAGAGTTGTTCTGATTTGCATTTCTCTGATTATAAGATATTTAGAACACTTTTTCATGTGCTTATTAATAGTTTTGATTTCTTTTACTGAAAATTGCCTATTTATGTCCCTTGCCCATTTATCAATTGGAGAATGACTTGATTTTTCTCACAATTGGTTTAGCTCTTTATAAATTTGAGTAATTAGACCTTTGTCAAAGGTTTTTGTAATGAAGATTGTTTCCCAATTTGTTGTTTCCCTTCTAATTTTGGATGCATTCATTTTGTTTGTACAAAACCTTTTTAATTTGATGTAATCAAAATGATTGATTTTACATTTTGTGATTTTTTTCTAGTTCTTGCTTGGTTTTAAAGTCTTTCCTTTCCCATAGATCTGACAAGTATACTATTCTGTGTTTGACTAATTTGCTTCTTTATATTCAGGTCATTCACCCATTCTGAGTTTATCTTGGTGTAGGATGTGAGATGTTGATCCAAACATAATCTCTCCCATACTGCCTTCCAATTTTCCCAGAAGTTTTTAGCAAATCGTGGGTTTTGGTCCCAAAAACTGGGATCTTTGGGCTTATCATAGACTGTCTTGCTGAGGCCATTTACCCCTAGTCTATTGTAGTGATCCTCCTTTCTGTCTCTTAGCCAGTACCAAATTGTTTTGATAACCACTGCTTTATAGTATAGTTTGAGGTCTGTACTGCAAGTTCTCCTTCCTTTGCATTTTTTTTCATGATTTCCCTGGATATCCTTGATCTTTTGTTCTTCCAAATGAACTTTGTTATGGTTTTTTTTCTAATTCAGTAAAAAAGTTTTTTGGTAGTTCAATGGGTATGGCACTAAATAAGTAAATTAATTTGGGTAGGATTGTTATTTTTATTATGTTAGCTCATCCCACCCATGAGCAAACAATGTTTTTCCAATTGTTTAGATCTAGTTTTAATTGTGTGGAGAGTATTTTGTAGTTGTGTTCATATAGTCCCTGTGTTTGTCTCGGCAGATAGATTCTTAAGTATTTTATATTGTCTAGGGTGATTTTAAATGGAATTTCTCCTTCTAACTCTTGCTGCTGAAATGGGTTGGAGATATATAGAAATGCTGATGACTTATGCAGGTTTATTTTGTATCCTGAAACTTTGCTAAAATTGTTGATTGTTTCGACTAGCTTTTTGGTTGATTCTCTAGGATTCTTTAAGTAAACCATCATCCGCAAAGAATGATAGCTTGGTTTCCTCATTGCCAATTTTAATACCTTCAATTTCTTTTTCTTCTCTAATTGATACTGCTAGTTTTGTCAGAGGTTTTTGTAATGAAGATTGTTTCCCAATTTGTTGTTTCCCTTCTAATTTTGGATGCATTCATTTTGTTTGTACAAAACCTTTTTAATTTGATGTAATCAAAATGATTGATTTTACATTTTGTGATTTTTTCTAGCTTTTGCTTGGTTTTAAAGTCTTTCCTTTCCCAAAGATCTGACAAATATACTATTCTGTGTTTGCCTAATTTGCTTATAGTTTCCTTCTTTATATTCAGGTCATTCACCCATTCTGAGTTTATCTTGATATAGGGTGTGAGATGTTGATCCAAACATAATCTCTCCCATACTGCCTTCCAATTTTCCCAGAAGTTTTTAGCAAATCGTGGGTTTTGGTCCCAAAAACTGGGATCTTTGGGCTTATCATAGACTGTCTTGCTGAGGCCATTTACCCCTAGTCTATTCCAGTGATCCTCCTTTCTGTCTCTTAGCCAGTACCAAATTGTTTTGATGACCACTGTTTTGGATATGTTGAGATTGAGATGCTAGGCTAGAGATGGAGTACAGAGATCAACACTGCTATTTGCTTTGAGATCTGCCCCCTTAGCCCTCCCAAGATGCTTCAGTGAGGTAGGAAGACTAGTACTTTGAGATCCTTCAGGGCACAGTCAAGACTGGGAAGTCATCAAGATAAGAGAGTGGAGGGAAGATGAAAAGAGATCTTTAGGGTCAGAGGTGGGGCTGGAGAAAAGAGGGGGCAGTCACAGTCTGTGTCCCTTTTTAATGTCCGCAGATGTCCGTGGCTCAGTCCTATTAGCTGATCTTATCTCCTAGCCCTTTGTCCCCAGATGGCATGTCCCCCAGGACCTTCCCCCTTTAGCCTGGCCCCTAGAGTTGGAGGAACAGATCAAAGGGCAAGAGCCCCCTTCCCACCCCATAATCAGAGACAGTCTCTTTGTCTGAGTCCCCCAGAGAGGCCCTGCGCTGAGACAGTGGACTGGAATGGAGCCCCTGAGCTACATGTGGAAAGGGGGAATCATCGGAGAAATCAGATCCCACCCTATTCACTGTGGACAAAGGAAAGGGGGAGTGAGATCTGGCTCCTTTCACCAGCTAATCCTGGCTGGAGCACCCTGGATCCGGAGACAAGGTAAGGAATCATGGACAGAGCCCGGTGAGGTTTCAGACGGGACAGACCCATAGGGAAGACACAAAGGCAAGGGAAGGGGTCAGGGAGAAATAATGGTTCATTCTCTTGTTGCCTCTGCTTCCTAGCCCACCCATCAAGTATCCTCCCCTAGACCCCCAAACCGTTCCAACTGTCAACGCTGAATTCCAAGATCGCTGGGGCCTGGAGCCAGACAGGGACAAAGGATACGGGAGGTGAAGACAAGCTGTCCCAGCTTGGGATAGGAGGGCAAGTCCCTGCCTGGTGCCCATCAGAGGCTGTGTTGACAGTACCCAGGAAAACGGGCACCGATGAAGCCACTGACAATGAGTCAGGCCTCCGATGGACGGGCTGGGGTGGGAACCCCCAAGCAGCTTTGCAGCAGAGGGTTCTGGGGCCTGGGCTGTCTTCACCCTTCCATCCTCTTTCCTCTCCCTTCCCCCAACTCCCTACCACCCAGAAAAGCAGACAAGCAACTTGGGTGAAAAACAATCCCCACGCTTCAGAGTCTACACATCTGGAACCCCAGCTGCTGCTGTGGCCGTGAACTCTTCCCCTCTGCTGCCTCAGCCCAGTGGCAAAAACAGAGCCAGTGGGAGCTGCAGCTGCCTGCCCTGGGCCTGTCTGGCCCAGGGAGTGGGCGCCAGCAGGGAGCAGGGCAGAGAGAGCAGACAGTCTCCTTTCACCCTCGGGACCCTTAATCCAGCTTCTTCCTTTTTTCTTAACTTTTTGCCCTTTGGGATGCCCCCCTCTGGTGAAGCCCCCCAAATTCCTTCCTCTTATCCCACCCATGGAAAAAAAAGGTTGGGGCGGGGGTGGGGGGTGGACAGGGAAGAGTACAGAGACAGAATCTCTGGCCTTAACCCAGAGCTGAATCCTTACAGGACTGTCATTAGAAGAGACCTCTCCAGATCAGGGCATCCAGTGCCCTGCCTGCTCCACAGGAGCTTGGACACACGTAAGCCTCGTGTCTGTGGTTCTTACCACAGCACATGGAGCCCAGTTGTCTCCCTCTCTGGTCCCATCTCTCTGTCTTGCTCTCCGTTCCTACACCTTTGCTCACACATGCACAAAGGCAGAGGCATCGAATAGCAGATCTGGAAGGGAAACTTAAAAGACCACCCATTCCAGCACCTCATTTTATTTAATTATTGAAAACCCTCACCCTTCATCTAAGAATCAATACTGTGTATCCATTCCAAAGCAGAAGAGTGGTAAGGGCTGGGCAATGGGGGTTAGGTGACTTACCCAGGGTCACACAGCTAGGAAGTACCTGAGGCCAAATTTGAACCCAGGACCTCCTTTCTCCAGACCTAAGCCCCCTAGATGCCCCATTAGCCCCTCATTTTATAGAGAAGGAAAGAAAGGAGAGGAGGAGAAGTGATTCAGGAGAACCTGGGCTAGACCCCAGGTCTCCTGACAGCATGTTGTGTCTTTCCCACTCTGATTCACATGTTCACATCTGAAGTCTTTTTTGGTTTTGTTTTGGATTTTTTGGATGTTGTAAGGATGTTTTTATCCAACAGAGACACGGCCAAAAATGCAGAAATTCAGAAAGTGTCTCTGCAGCCCCTACTATGTGCCTAGCCCTGGATACTCATTGGCATGAGTCATGCTGGTACACACGCACGCACACGCGCACACACACACACACACACACCTCTGGAAAATGCACTCAGAAGACTGAGACACGCATCCACATGTATGCCCACCCTGGATGCAAATCCAAACATGCTTACACCAACAAACATATAATGTCCCGAATGTTTCACACGCCCTGTGCTCTGATCTCTAGACCCCCAGACAGTGGCAGCAGCCAGCAAAACTGCTGATACCCCCTCTGGGGTGGGGAACATAGAGGGACACCCCAGATGTAAACAGAGCCAATCCCCTCAGCTAAAAAAGCACACAGAGGATCAAAATACTGAGCAAACAGGAGGATATAGCAGTTTGGGCTTAACCCTTTCGCTCTTGGCTGCTTTCCTACATTCCCAAGTGTCTCTTTGAGACAACAGATTCTCAAAAAATGATTATGGGAAGGGGGTTCAGCTGGACGGCACAGTGGATAGAGAGCCAGGCCTGGAGATGGGAAGTCTTGGGTTCAAATGTAGCCTCAGACGCTTTCTAGCTGTGTGACCCTGGGCAAGTCACTTAACCCTAATTGCTTAGCCCTTTATGGCTCTTCTACCTGGGAACCAATATACGGTATTGTTTCTAAGAAGTTTACAAGTTACATGTTTACAAGAAGTTACATGTTACAACAACAAGATGTTAGTGTAAGATTCTAAGGACATTAAAAAATGATCATCCAGTTCAACCCTCTCATCAGCAAAATTAAGGTCTAGAATGCCCTTCCCAAGAACATACAGCAAGTTAGTGGCAGAGTGGATCCTAGAACCAGATTATCTTCTGATTCTTAATCATCTTCTCCACTCCCCCCTCCCTCCTTCCCCCTCAATTATTCTAAGTGACTCCCTTAGAAGGAAGGAAACATGCCATCTATGCACCAGGTGTTTAACAAATATTATCTCTCATCCTGATGGCAATCCTAGGAGGTAGGTGCTATTGTGATCAGCTGAGGAAACTGAGGTAGACAGAGGACAAGTGACTTGCCCAGGGTCACACACCTAGTAAATGTCTAAGACTGGATTTGAACTCAGGGCTTCCTAACTCCAGTCCTAGTACTCTATCCACTGAGCCACCTAGCTGTCAGGAGGCAGGCAAAGATGAGTGCAAGATCTAGCCTGGCCACTGAACAATTCTTTGGATGGTCCAACCTCAACTCCTGGCATGGCAGACCCTTGTCATTGCAGTGGGTTACCATATACATCTCTGGTCAAATGGTTCCCATCTTTCCTAGTCTTTCTCAATTTCCCAGCATCCTCACTTCAGGGAAGAAAAGGGGATATCAGGTCCTAGTGGGAATGTGGGTCTCTTCAGAATTAGCAAGGAATATCTGAGCAGAAGCTCAAACCCTAAACCTCAGGTTTCTGATTACCTTGGAAATACTCCAACTTGGGGAAAAGCAAAGTGGGAAGTGGAAAGTGGGAAAAGACAAGGCAATGGCTGTGGAATCTGGACTCTGGCTTTCTCTTCTCCATTCTCATTCTTTCAGCTCCAGGAACTAAGCTTAATGTAGCACCTCGTCCCATGCCTCAAGTTTATACTTACACAGAGGTCACAGGAAAATGGAAACCCCAAAGGCCCTCTGTCTGTTGCTCCCCAAGAAGCTGCCCCCCTGGAAAGGGCTGAGAGGAAGCAGCCAGAGAAGCCAAGGTGGGGAAATGAGTTGGCTTCAGCCATCCCTGAACCTGCCCCATACTCCATTGCCCCTTGGTTCAATCTTTCCTCTTTAAACTCCTCCCACACATTTCACTCCATCTTCTCTTTTGTTCATCATTCAGTTGTTTCAGTCATGGCTGGCTCTTTATGACCCCACTTGGGGTTCTCTTGGCAAATATATTGGAGAGGTTTGCCATTTCTTTCTCCAGCTCATTTTACAGATGAGGAAACTGAGGCAAATGGTCACACAGCTAGGAAGTGTCTGAGGCCATATTTCAACTCATGAGGAAGAGTCTTCCTGACTCCAGGCCCAGCATGCCACCTAGCTGCCCTAAAACTCTCAGTTTTAGATTCTCTCATTTCAACTGGGCTAGTCTGCCCTAGCCCCATCCCACTCTCTTCAAACCTCAACCCTCTCTCTCTTGCTTCTTCTTACCTTGGATTCTTCATTCTCTTACAATCCCCAATATACCAGCTGTAATCAAGAGTTGCCCTATTATGAATGCCCAAAGGAGCAGCTAGGCAGAACCATGGATAGAGTATTGGGCTGGGAACCAGCCCAATTGTGACCTTGGGCAAGTCATTTAACCAACCTCTGCTTGCCTCAGTTTCCTCATTCATAAAAAGAAGATAATAATAGCACCTGCCTCTCAGGATTGTTGTGAGGGTCAAATGAGATAACAAATATAAAGCACTTTGCAAATGTAAAGTACTGTGAAGGTTGGCTGTTAATTTTTTTTTCTTGTCCTCTTGGTATATCCTGTTTCATCCTTGGGTGCTGGATTACCCTGAGGGCAGGGCCTCTGCTTCCACTATCAGACTGAGAGTTTCTTGAGGGCAATGCCCGAATTTCCCCTATTTCACTGGAAACTCCCTGAGGGCAAGGACTGAGCCTTCAAATCCCACTGGGAACTTCCTCAAGGGAGAGGATTTCCTTTATGGCACAGAGTCAAAGTGGTGGCATGAACCCAGACTATTGAACACAATGAATAAAGGGCTCTGGGATATGGCAGCCAGGGAGAGCCTGCCAGGGCTTTGACCAAAGCTCCTACTCCATACCTCCATGGAGGAGGAGGGGGAGAGGGGGAAGCAGGAGGTCTTGCCATAGTAAAACACTCACTCAGTTGACAGGTCTATTTCCTGTTCCTACTGCCCCTGGGGGAGGGCACACATGTCAGCTTTTTGTCAGAGGCACCTTGCTGAGGGTGGGAGGAAGTCAGGGTCATGGTCTGGACAGGGTGGGAGGGGAGTTTGCAGGGAGATCCAGGAGCAGCCTGAGAAGATAGCAGGAGCACTGTAGCTTTCCTGATGGCCTCTCCTGAGTTAGCTGGGCACAAGAACCTGGCTCAGTGTCAGATTATGCTATCCCTTCTCAGTCCCAAGAGTCAATAGGATCCCTGTTTTCTCCACCTACCTCCTCCCCACAAAAGCTATGACACAGACCTTCTTACCCTTGAGGGGGTTTTTCCAAACAGGGTGCCCTCAACCTAGCAAGGATTGGATCCTAGTTCAAAATATGCTGAGTTGGAGCAGCTCTGTAGCTCAGTGGATAGAGAACCAGGCCCAGAGACAAGAGGTCTTGAGTTCAAATTTGACCTCAGATATTTCCTAGCTGTCTGACTCCCATTGCCTAGCTATCACCACTCTTCTACCTGGGAATCAATGCTCATTAGTTATTCTAAGACAGAAGGTAAGGGTTTAAAAAAAACATGCTGAGTTTCTGTAAGTCTTGGGATGGGAACTCAAAAAAGGAGCATTAGGGGGCTGAGATTGCCCCTAAGATCTCTTCTAGCCAGTGTATGACCTTATCATCTTATGCCCAGACTATTTGAACAGCTGCCTGTTGTTCTCCCTAGCTCACGTTTCTCCTTCCTCTCTGCTGTCAAATTGATCATCTAAAACTTGGGTCTGATGAAATCCCTCCACCCACCCCAATTCAATAAACTCCAGTAGCTTCCTAGTATGTCCAAGATCAGATATAAAATCCTCTGGCTCTTAAATTCCTTCACCACCTGGTCCTTCCTACCTTCCTGGTCTTATATCTTTTTATTCTCCATATAATCTACAATCCACTGACAATGATCTCCTTGCTAGTCTTTGCATACAGCACACTCCATCTCTTGATTCTGTGCATTTTCATTGGTTCTCCCCCATGGAATTCTCTCCCTCCTTTCCTTTGCCATCTTGATTTTCTTGGTTTCCTTCAGGTCCTGGCTAAAATCCTACTTTCCAGGCCTAGAGATAGGAGGTCTTGGGTTCAGATCTAACTTCAGACACTTTCTAGCTATGTGATCCTGGGCAAGTCACTTAATCCTATTTGCCAAGCATTCTTCAATTGGAATTAATACATAGTGTTGATTCTAATATGGAAGGTAAGGGTTTAAAAAGAATAACATTTCACTATGTATAAGAAACTTTTCTCCATCTTTCTTAACACTAGCACCTTCCAGGGGGAAGCTGGGTGGCTCAGTGGCTCAGTGGATTGAGAGCCAGTCCTATATATGAGAGGTCCTAGGTTCAAATCTGACCTCAGATAGTTCCTAGCTGTGGGACCCTGGGGAAGTCACTTAACCCCCATTACCTAGCTGTTACTGCTCTTCTGCCTTAGAACCAATGCATAGCATTGACTCTAAGACAAAGGGTAATTGTGGTTTAAAATAAATAAATTCCTTCCTTCTGTTGCTTATCTCCAATGTACTCTGTCTAGCTCCCATTTATACATAGTTGTTTGTGCATTGTCTTCCCAGTTAGCTCTGCTGTCTCTTATTTAGACATAGTTATTGGTGTATCTTTTCCCCAGTTAGGCTCTATCTCTTCCTTATTTACACATAGTTGTTTGTGCATAGTGTTTGCAATTAGACTGTGAGCTTCTTGAGGAAAGGATCTGTTTCTGCCTTTTCTATTTTCCTTGATGCTTAGGACAATGCCAAGCACTTAATAAATGCTGTTGTCTTGGCTTGGCCTGCTTTTATAGCTCAAATCTAGGATCTTATCATTTACCAAATATGGTAAATGGCCTAAACCAGGTGGAGGAGAACTGATGGGCCACAAACCACTGGGTGAGCTGGGAGGTATAGGGGAAGGGGTCTACCTCAGGCATGCAAAGACTTCCCCCCAGCAGACAGGGTGGATGAGAATGGTTTGTTCCAATGGCCATGATGGCAACTGAAAAAGGCTCTATAGAGCCCTTAGAGGTTGGATGGACACTGAAGATGCCAAAGTCATTCACTGCATCCTAAGCCATCACCAATCATCCTGACTTGTCTTGCCACTGGACTTTGATGACTGAGGGAGAAAGCAAAGCTAAAGACTTTGAGCAATTCTGCCTCACTTCAATTCAAAACATTGATCCTCCTTAATAAAATGATCCTATGGACTTAGGAGAAAGAATGCCATTCACATTCAGAGGAAGAACTGTGGGAGCAGAAAAGCAGAAGAAAAACAACTGCTTGATCACAAGGGCTGATGGGGATATGACTGGGGATGTAGACTCTAAATGATCACCCTAGTGCAATATCAATAATATGGAAATGGGTCTTGATCAATGACATGTAAAACCCAGAGGAATTGTGTGTCAGCTATGGGAGGGGATTGGTGAGATGAGGGAAGGGAAAGAACATGAATCTTGTAACTGTGGAAAAATATTCTAAATTAACTAATTAAATAAAATAAAAAATAATAAACTTTTAAAAAATGATCCTATGAATGTGTCCTAGATTCCCAAAGGAACTGGGAAGAGAGGTGAGAAGGCCTAGGAGGGTCCAGAGATTTCAAGATTTTAAAGTTGGAAACAGTATTAGAGGTAATCTAATCTAAACCCTTGTTACAAACGACACACTTGAAACCTAGGGAGATAAAGAATTGTCCATAATCATACAGTGGTAAGGAACAAATCAGAACTCAAATCTATGTGTTCTGACGTCAGATGCAATGTCTGAAGATCATCAGTGGAAGGAATGATTCCTTTGGAGGAATGAAGAATGAAGAGTAATTGAGTAAAAACTTTTGGGCCTATAAAAGGATATTGTAGAAAAGGTGACCTCCACTATGGTCAAATGAGAAGAAATGGAGTTACATAATAGGAAGAGAGATCCAATTTAGACTTTAAGTAGGATTTAAAGTAGAGTGGTGGTGGGTGTGTGAAATACTGGAAGAGATCTGAGAAATCTCTCTCATTTTTCCAATCCAAGAAGACTCTCTTTCAGTAAACTGCCTGTGGTCAGCAATGGAGGATGGATAATATAATTCCACTAGGATCTTTTTTAGGCCAAAACTGAATGATTTTTTCCTGAACCCTTCCAAGTTAGTTAAGTTCCTTCATTTTGTACATCTTGCTGCCATTGTGCCCATTTCCCTTCACTCCCCTACTCTCCATCACAAACTGAAAGGAAAGATTTAGGGAACAAGGGAAGCTAGACAAGCTTGAGGGCTAGGACCACAGCTATACACAGGTGAAAGTCCAATGCCTACAATAGGATCCCTACTCAACCAGGTCCACTACGTCTTCCCATTAGAAAATGACTGAGGATAGCAACAAATTGGGAAACAATCCTCATAAAAACCTCTGACAAAGGTTTAATTACTCAAATTTACAAACAGCTAAATCAATTGTACAAAAAATCAAGCCATTCTCCAATTGACAAATGGGCAAGGGACATGAACAGGCAGTTCTCAGCCAAAGAAATCAAAACTATTAATAAGCACATGAAAAAGTGTTCTAAATCTCTTATAATCAGAGAGATGCAAATCAAAACAACTCTGAGGTATCACCTCACACCTAGCAGATTGGCTAACATGACAGCAATGGAAAGTAATGAATGTTGGAGGGGATGTGGCAAAGTTGGGACATTAATTCATTGCTGGTGGAGTTGTGAATTGATCCAACCATTCTGGAGGGCAATTTGGAACTATGCCCAAAGGGTGCTAAAAGACTGTCTGCCCTTTGATCTAGCTATAGCACTGCTGGGCTTGTACCCCCAAAGAGATAATAAGGGAAAAGACATGTACAAGAACATTCATAGCTGCGCTCTTTGTGGTGGCAAAAAATTGGAAAATGAGGGGATGCCCTTCGATTGGGGAATGGCTGAGCAAATTGTGGTATATGTTGGTGATGGAATACTATTGTGCTAAAAGGAATAATAAACTGGAGGAATTCCATGGAGAGTGGAACAACCTCCAGGAATTGATGCAGAGCAAAAGGAGCAGAACCAGGAAAACATTGTACACAGAGACTGATACACTGTGGTACAATCGAAGGTGATGGACTTCTCCATTAGGGTCAATGCAATGTCCCTGAACAATCTGCAGGGATCTAAAAAACACTATCCACAAGCAGAAGATAAACTGTGGGAGTAAAAACACCGATGAAAAGCAACTGCTTGACTACAGGGTTGGAGGAGATAAGACTGAGGAGAGACTCTAAATGAACACTCTAATGCAAATACCAACAACAGGGAAATGGGTTCGAGTCAAGAACACATGTGATACCCAGTGGAATTGCGTGTGGGCTATGGGAGAGGTGGTGGGAGGGGGGGGGAGAGAAGAAAAGAAAATGATCTTTGTTTCCAATGAATAATGTTTGGAAATGACCAAATAAAAATTAAAAAAGAAAAAAAAAGAAAATGACTGAGATTTAGAATACTGTTCTGTCTCAGTGGGAGAGGGAGGAGGAGTAGAAAAAAACCCTTCCTAGATTAGGACAAGTAGGAACAGGTAAGAATCTGTTGGTGTTCTTCCTTAGTTTTTGAAGAGGACAAATAACATCATGAAGGTGATGTCTTGACTTGCAACTGAATTGGATTAAGTGAAGAGGAGTTACACAAAGTCATCAGCCTCAATCTCTTCCATAGTCAGTGAGGTCCATTGGTAAGACAAAAGTCAATATGACTAGCAATGGCCCAGGATACAGTGGATGACCTGTGCATCTCTGATGTCTGGCCAAGCTTTAGGTACTCCATAGTGCCTACTTCAGTTGCCTTCGTGACCACTGGAACAAAGTGTTCTCTTCCACCCGTTCTGCTGGGACGTCTCCACATGCTTGGGGTAGACATCTTCTCTAAATCAATTCAACAGATGTATTGCATTTATTAAATTCCTGCCACATTCAAGACATTGATAGGCTCGGGGAATACAAAGACAAAAGTGTAAAATGGTCCCTAGCCTCAAAGAGCTTACATTCCACTGGAAGGTACAAGTTAAAAATGAATAAGGAAAGGAAAGGTAGAGGGCAGCTAGCTGGCGTAGTGAGTAGAGTGCAGGTCTAGGAGTCAGGAGGATCAGATCTCAGGCACTTACTAGCTATGTGATCCTGAGCAAGTCAGTTAACTGTTTACCTCAGTTGCCTCATTTGTAAAAATGAGCTTTTGAAGGAAATGACAAACCACTACGGTATCTTTGCCAAGAAAACCCCAAATGGGTTCATGATGAGTCAGGCACAACTAATCAACAAACCAACAACATGAAAATAACATGAGGAAAGGAGAGTGTACTGACAAGTACATTAAGAAGCTTAGGAAAGACCTAAACTGAGTCTTGAAGGAGACTAAGGAGTATAGGCAGTAGAAGAGAGAAAAAGAGCGCATTCTGAGAATGGGAAATGATATGTGCAAAGGCATGACAGCAGGAGAACAGCAAGGGAGTCAGTCTGGCTGTCGGATACATAACGGAGTGTGCATAATAGGAAACGGGATAGGAAAGATAGATTGGAGCCAGATGGCGAAAAGCTTTAAATGCCAGGCTGAGAAGTTTGCATTTTAATCCAGAGGCAACTGGGAGCCATTGTTGCTTTTTAAGCAGGATCTATGGGCAATCCCACACTTGTAGAAAAATCATTCGGGCAATCGTATGGAGAATGGATGCTTGAAGGAAGGGACTGGAAACCAGAAGTCCAACAAGGAGGTTTTTGCAAAAGCCTAGGGGAAAAGAGATGGGAGCCTGGACTGGGAGAATGACAACATGTTATGGGATTGGTGCTCCGGAGAGAGATCAGGGCTGGATTTGTGGATCTGGAAGCCATTTGCAGTGAGATGAACATTGAACCAATAGGAGTTAATGAGGTAGATCACTAAGTAAGAGAGTATGGAGAAAGAAGAAAAGGAGGTCTAGGAAAGCGGTTTTTTTTTTTTTTCAGAATGAGCCTGAGTTTGATTTTTTGATCTTTGGTTTAATCAATCTGCAATTATTAAGTGCCTGCTAAGTGCCAGGCTCTGTGGTGGGCATTAGACATATGATGATAAAAATGAAACAGAACTCTATGTTTTGGAGACCAGCAAGATAGTGGAGTAGGAAGCCCCACAACTTATCCCCTCCTAAAACTACTCTAACAAAGATCTCAGAAGAGCACTAGACTGAGGAATGACTGGAAATTTAAGGGTAAACCCATTCCAAAGGCCACTGTTAGGGGATTCTCTCCTCGTTAGTAGAGATCAATGCCTTGAACCTGTGTGAGGGGAGCAGGGACGACTTGTTAAGAGTGAGAGAAAGGAAAGATCTTCAGCTTTCTTTGAGTCATTTCAGGTTTTTTTATTGTTGTCAATTTCTACTCTTTTCAGATTCATGTTATATAGTGGCTTCTGGTGGTTTGGGCTTCCATCTTTTTTTAAAACCTTTACCTTCCATCTTAGAATCAATACAATGTATTGCTTCTAAGGCAGAAGAGTGGTAGAGACTTGCCCAGGGTCACACAATGAGGAACTGTCTGAGGTCAAATTTGAACCCAGGACCTACCATCTCTGGGCCTAGCTTTCAGCCCACTGAGTCACCCAGCTGCCCCCTAGGCTTCCATCTTTGAGACAAAAGATGAAAGATGTCAACCCTACTTCAGGTTGCTGAAGGAAAAGACTCAGGAGAAAATCCATTTCCATTATCTCCAACTTGCTACACTAGAAATTTCAGAGAATTTCCATGTAAGTAAGATCTGAGACTCTCTCTCTTAGTTAAGCTCTTAATTTACTCCCAAAGAGAGAGCTCTTTCACCCTCTATTGTCTGGCACATATTCTTAAATGTATATTTTCTCTGATGTCTGTTTGTTATCGAATTGGGTAAATGGGTTTGGGTTTTTTTGTTTTGTTTTTGTTTTGTTTTTGCTATTCACCATGTGTGCTCATTGTGTCACTGGTATTTGGTGTCAAGCACTAGATATAAAGCTTGGAGTCTTCCTTTCCCCCAAATAAGGTAGTGATCACAAGTTCACTTAAACATGAAAATCAGATTCCCAAGGCCATCAGTATTTATTATTTTTTTAAGAACAACTTTAAAATTTTTTTCTTTATTTTATTGCATTATTATCTACACATGAGTTTTCCAAATTTACATAATTCATGTTGTCTTCCTCCCCTCTCCGATAGTTGACAAGCAATTCCTCTGGGTTATACGTATGTTATCACTCAAAACCTATTTCCATATCATTCATTTTTGTAATAATCTTTTAAAACCAAAACCCCAAATCCCATACCCAAATAAACAAGTGATAAGTCATAGGTTTCCTTCTGCATTTCTACTCCAACAGTTCTTTCTGTAGAGGTGGATAACGTTCTTTCTCATGAGCCCCTCATAGTTGTCCTGGATCACTGCATTGCTGCTAGTAGCAGAGTCTATCACATTTGATCATCCCACAATATTTCAGTTACTATGTACAATGTTCTCCTGGTTCTACTTACTTCACTCTGCCTCAGGCTAACCATATTTAAAGAAGAAGTTAGCTATAATTCTAGCCCAGGACCCCTCTCCAAAGAGAGCATGGTGGTGGCCAGCTTCTGCTTTCCATCTCCTGCATCCCCTCCTAGCAGGAATGTCAGTCTCCCTAAGAGAAGGAGGAGGAGGAGGAGGAGGAGGAGGAGGAGGAGGAGGAGGAGGAGGAGGAGGAGGAGGAGGAGGAGGAGGAGGAGGAGAAGGAGGAAGAGGAGGAGAAGAAGGAGGAGGAGGAGGAGGAGGGAGGAAGAGAAGGAGGAGGAGAAGGGAGGAGGAGAAGGAGGAGGAGGAGGAGGAGGAGGAGAGATTGGTAATGTCAATGCTTCCTCCCTTTGAGCCACACAATACTCCTAAGCTACATGAGGGGTCCAGTTTTACATAACAATTATCTGTCTAGTATAAGATTACAGATTAAACCTAAAGTAATAACAAGGACAGGAACTGTAGAATGGAGGTGGGACAAGACTGCGGAGCCAGACACTGGGAACAGAAAAGGCTACACCCTTCCCAGAAAGGGCACATTGGACTCAGCTTGGAGCATAGAAAAGCCCAGATCAACACTATTCCACACCCACAGATGACGAACCAGAGCAGCAGAAAATGCTCTTGGAATCTGAAGAACTTTCTAGATAGCTAATGGGTTTGGGATCAGCAGCTATCTATTGTCTCTCCGTTACTGTAGAAGCCCATATTCCTCTGTTGCACAGAGCAAAATCGAGGCTGAGAGTCTGGAAAATTCAGAAGAACAATGATGATGCCCATGTTCAGACCACATAAAGTAGAAAGCTTGAAGTTTCCTGGCCTGAACAGCCCTTATGATTCTTGAAGTATTAATTAAAGTTCTCAAGACCATAATGACAGAACTGAGCCATATAAGACAGACCTGAAGCATTCAAGGCCATTGTAGTCCTATTAGAAGCACACAAGATTGGGGGCAGCTGGGTAGCTCAGTGGATTGAGAGCCAGGCCTAGAGATGGGAGGTCCTGGGTTCAAATCTGTCCTTAGACACTTCCTGGCTATGTGACCCTGGGCAAGTCACTTAACCCCCATTGCCTAGCCCTTACCACTCTTTTGCCTTGGAACCAAGACACAGTATTGATTCCAAAATGGAAGGTAAGGGTTTTTATTTTATGAAGAAGAAGAAGAAGAAGAAGAAGAAGAAGAAGAAGAAGAAGAAGAAGAAGAAGAAGAAGAAGAAGAAGAAGAAGAAGAAGAAGAAGAAGAAGAAGAAGAAGAAGAAGAAGAAGAAGAAGAAGAAGAAGAAGAAGAAGAAGAAGAAGAAGAAGAAGAAGAAGAAGAAGAAGAAGAAGAAGAAGAAGAAGAAGAAGAAGAAGAAGAAGAAGAAGAAGAAGAAGAAGAAGAAGAAGAAGAAGAAGAAGAAGAAGAAGAAGAAGAAGAAGAAGAAGAAGAAGCAGCAGCAGCAGCACACAAGATCAAAGGCCTAACACAAAGTCCTAATCCAGAAAATAAAGCTGGAAGAATGACTAAACAAAAACAGAAAAAGAATGATCATGATGCCAAGGATGCCAAAGACACAATTTCAGAAGAGAAAAATGACTCTACAAACATCTAGAAGCAAAGCCTTAAAGAAAAATATAGTTTGACCACAAGGTCAATTAAAATAAGTAGAAGAAATGAAATAAGGAGGGTTTTTTAAATGATATTATAAATGAAATGAGAATACTAGAGGAAAGAATTGGAAAAGAAATGAGAGATATAGAGGGGAGACTCGGAAAGATAATTAAGGGCTAAACACAATAATTGTGATATCTAAGAAATAGACTCCCCTGAAAATTAGAATGGATTAAATAGAAGTTAATGATTCAAATAGATAACAAAAAGTATTCAAAGCCAAATTTAAAAAAAGAAGAAAATTTAAGATAACTCATAAAAACCAAACATATCGAATACAGATAATTTAAGAACCATTGAACTATCTCAAATCCATGATTTATAAAAGATCCTGCATATCATATTTTAAGAAATCATAAAAGAAAGCTAACCCAAATGTAGCATAACAAGAGAGCAAATAGGAATTGAAAATATTCATTAATTATCTCCTGAAGGAAACTCCCCAAATAAAAACTTCTAATGATGTCATAGTCAAAATCCAATGTTTGAATGTCTTTCCACACAGAACTGTTCATGATTGTCCCATTCTTTATTAATAGATGGCATGCTTTTATTAATAAATGATGTTATACTTGTTGGGGGGGGGAGGGAATACAATACTTCAAGAACAAAGGAAAAATAAAACAGCCAGGGAAAAAGTACTGGAGAACCATAGTCAGAATCACAAAGGACATAATAGCTGCCACTATAAAGAAATGAAAAGCATAGAACACAATATTTTAAAAGACAAAAAATAAAGGCTTACAACCAAGAATAATTTACCCAGAAATAAGTAATATAATCCTACAAAGGGGAAAATGGATCTTAAATGAAATAGAGGACTTGCTGATGAAAAGACCAAAGATAAGTAGAAATGCTGAAATATAAACACAGATGAGGTAGAGTCAAAATGGCAGAGTTAGAGTAAGTAATTAGGACTGACTCCCCAAAATCTTTTCTCCACAATGACCTATCAAATACACCAGGCCAAATTCTGATTTGGCAATCCAAGAAAAAGTAGCTAGGTGGTGCGATGGATAGAGTACTAGGGCCAGAATCAGGAAAACTCATATTCTTGGGGTCAAATTTGACACTTATGGGCTGTGAGACCCTGGGCAAGTCATTTAACTGTATTTGCCTCAGTTTCCTCATCCGTAAAATGAGCTGGAGAAGGAAATGGCAAACCACTTCAGTATCTTTGCCAAGAAAATCCCAAAAGGGGTTATAAAGAGTTGGACATGACCAAGAACTTACTTTAAAGAGCCAAAAAATATCTTAGTCATTTTTTCCAATCAAGAGCAGCTCTAGAAAACTGACAGAGAGGTCTATAGACATTAGCCACTGGAGATGGATCTGGCTAGGAGTGCAAGCAGTGTGGAGCTTTCCAATGCCTAGGGACTCAAAAAGAGCCTAGATGAGGTATTAGGGCAGGAAGCACCGGGCCAGAAAGAGATTCCATGGGATCTGTGGGTGGAAGAATGGGTGCCATCTGGCAGCTATCACTCACTATCACTCACTCAGATCCACGGCAGAGAGGAATAGTAGCAAGCATGGATCTTAGCTGGGTACTGAGCAAAGAACAATTTCCAGAAATGTAGCTGGGTGGCTCTGATCCCAGAAGCAGAATGGTGACTCAGTTCTCTCCTCTAGCTCAGCATGTAAGCCCACAGTGGAATAACCAGGACAGGAGATTCAGAACAAAGGGGAACTGGCAGTTCAGTTGTGCAATCTCCCAGAAGACTAACAGTGACAGAATCCAGCTGCACTCTACTGAAACTCCCAATCAAGGATAAACCAAACTGAGGTCAAGGACTTGCAAGGCTCAGACCTCAGAAGGGCAATGAACAAACCTCTCCCTAGATCACACCACTTCAGGAATGCTGAATGCTTGCAGGTCCCCAGAAAGCATCAAAAGGACACAGGAGAACAAAAGCTCAGGTCAGACATCCATTCCCCGCTACCCCCCTAGAATTGACCAGAGTCTGGCAGTAACATAAAGCAAAGAAGAAACACACAAATACGGAAGAAGGAATAATTCAAAAACATCTACAAGCAGAGTCTCAAACAAACACAAAGGAGTCAGACAAACCTCCCCTATCAAAGGAAACAAATGAGCAGATATAATTTTATGCAAAATACACACACAATGAATAAGTGGGGTGATCAAGAAAAGCCTCATATAGTAGATAGTTTAGGAGCCGACTCCTGAAGAAAACAAGGGATTCTGAGACATTGAGAAGAGGGAGTGTTATGTGTCTCATGTGAAAAACAGTCAATGGACCAATTTGACTGATATAAGTATAATTTATATAAGTTTTATAACTTATATATATATATAAATTTATATAATTTATAAGTATAACATAGTTCCTTATTAAATTATAGTAATAATTGGTAAAGAGGCATCATGCTACAGTGGATAGAGCAGTGGGCTTGGAATCAGGAATACTTCTCTTCCTGAGTTCAAAACTAGCCTGAGACACTTACTAGCTACATGACCCTGGACAAGGTCATCTTTAACATAATCCTATTTGCCTCAGTTTCCTCATCTGCAAAGTGAGTTGGAGAAGGAAATGGCAAACTTCTCTGGTATCTGTGCCAAGAAAACCCCACACCGGGGTCACAAAGAGTTGGACAAGACTGAAATGACTCAACAACAACAATCATTGATAAAAGAAATTATTTGTCCTGTGTTTTCTAAGAGAACCAATGACATCACGGATGATGTCTTGACTTGTTCTTGAATTGGATTTCAGTGAGGAGGAATTAATTGCACAAAGCCATCTGCCTCATTCTCTCTTCCAGAGTCATCTAAGTTCAGTGGCAAGACAAAAGTTGGGATGACTGGTGATGGACTGGGATGCAATGGATGACCTTGGCATCTTTGATGTCTGGCTAAACTCTAAGCACTCCATCCATCTTCATGGCCATTGGAATAAATTGTTCTCATTTACCGATTCTTCTAAGAGAAGTCTTCATTTGCTTGGAGTCAGTATCATCCTAATTCACCAACAGGTCTGAAGTCTTGAAGCCTATTGGTTCCCCTCCGTGTGGTTTAGCTCATCTGCTGAGATGGTTTTACTGGGATGTGACTACAACTTCTTGGAGCCACAACTGAGAGGTGGGTGAAAGATGGACACCGAAGATAGATGAGGAGCCCTAAAAAGGGTACAGCAAGCTCTCATACCAGAGGTGCTGGTGTTCCCCGAATACTCCACATACCCCAATTGGCAAAAGATAATTAGACTGAAAAGGTAAGCTGGAGCCATATTAGAGAAGGCATGACAGAATTTTATCCTTGTAGTAATAAGGAGCCACTCAATCAATAACAATAGTAGTAGTAATAATAATAATATTTATATTTTATAGCCTTTCAAGTTAACAAAATGCTTTACAAATATTATCTCAATCAATCCTCATATATATTCTGCGAAGTAGATGCTATTTAATATCACTTTTGTAGACTTTATAGAAGCCTCAGTTTCCCCAGCATTTAGCACGGTGGCTAAAACATAGTAGGTACTTAATGTGTTTTGAATGGATGAATTAAGTTAAGGGAAGTCAAGGGTCACACAGCTAGTACATATGTCTAAGATGGAACAGTAAGTCAGGTCTTCATGACTGTAGCCCTATTCAGTATGCCACCTAATTAAGCACCTACCTTGTGCTAGGTATTGTGCTAAGTCCATAGTGGACTGTGGGATATGATCGGGATTATGATTAGATGTGTGACCCTGGGCAAGTCACTTACTTCTGTTTGCTTCAGTTTCCTCATCTGTCTAATGAATTGGAGAAAGAAATGGTAAATCACTCCAGTATCTCTGCCAAGAAAACTCCAAATGGGGTCACACAAAGTTGAAAATGACTAAACAACATGATACCTCAAACTCAACATTTCCAAAGCAGACTTCATTATCTCTTCCCAAAAATCCTTTTCCCCATCTTCTCTATTATTGTCAAGGGCACCACTGTTTTCTCTATTATCCAGGTGTGCATCTTAAGGGCTAGGCAATGAGGATTAAGTGACTTGTTCGGAATCAAATACTAGGATGTGTCTAAATCCAGATTTGAATCCAGGTCCTCCTGTCTCCAGGCCTGGTGCTTTATCTACCATGCCACCTGGCTAACCCATTGGGCATAATTATTAAGTAGTTGACGTCAAAATTAAGGAGATTAACCCAGATTAAAGCCCCATCTCTGACCCATACTGACTATGGGACACTGAGCAAGTCACTTAGCCTAGAGTGTCAAGCTCAAGTAGAAAAGGAGGCCACGAATCCATACATAAGGATCACTGTGGGTTGTATATTGACTTAATTTTAAAATATAATGTTGTTTATATTTTATTGGGTTTTAATTTATTTTCTAAATTATTTTTATTAAAATTACATTTTTATCTGGTTCAAGGTACACATGAAAGTGTTGTGGGTGGCATTTCAATCTCTGACTTAACTAATCAATTTTCTAGGCAATTCTCTGTTACTTTAAGGTGCCCATCAGCATCAACAGAGGGAAGGAGGGAGGGAGGGAGGAAGGAAGGAAGGAAGGAAGGAAGGAAGGAAGGAAGGAAGGAAGGAAGGAAGGAAGGAAGGAAGGAAGGAAGGAAGGAAGGAAGGAAGGAAGGAAGGAAGGAAGGAAGGAAGGAAGGAAGGAAGGAAGGAAGGAAGGAAGGGACGAAGATCATGTAGAGTAACAGAAAGGGAAAGGAAAAGGGGATGATGGAACAGGGAGGGTCTCCAGAGGCTGTGGGGCCTCTGAGAGGACAAAGGGAAGGAGAAGGGAATGGAGGAAGGGCTGTGGCTAGCTTACCAGTATTGGATCAGAGAGGGAGTCTGACCAGAGGAAACTGGTGTTGGAGTGGGTAGGGGGGGCTGATTCTGACCTTGATGCAGACTTACCCTGGACCAACCATGGACCACATCTTGCACCTGACTCTGTCTCTTCTAAGTGTCCCCTCTTGGATCAGCCCGAGTCTCTGGCCTCTGGGACTATTCCGTCAAGATTAGGTCTGAGCTGCATCCCATCCCCCAGAACACACAGAAACACTGGGGCCCAAGAGGGAGCTACCGCTTGCACCAGGGAGACAGAATCCTGGCCAAAAGAGATGTGGGGGCTCCTCGGTCTTTCCTTGATCTCTCTCCCATCAGAACAACTGGGTCTGATTAGCAGGTGTCCCCTGCACAGCTGTCACTGTGACATTCTCATTCGCTGTGGCCAGGCCAGGTTACTCCCTCCATACAAACCCTCCACACACCCCCTCAGGCTGGGAATAGGGAACAGCTGAGACTTGCCTTTCCCCCCAGGGCCTCCCTGAAACATTTCTGAGCCCTAAACAAACGAGAGACCTCGGGGAAGGGAGGAGAGAGTGAAAGCTAAAGAGAGGCCCCAGGGCTCACCCCCCTCCCAGGCCTCCCCTTGCCCCCCACCTGCCCTCAGTCTAAGGCTCCACTAGACTTTCCCAAGGGCCTAAAAGGACCAGGAAGCTAAATTAGTTTGTAAATCACTTTGCATGTGCTTTGCATCTGATTTGGGGTATTACAGAGGGCTTGCATCTGTGAGTGATCATGGGATTCTCACTCACCACCTCAACTTCGGTCTTTTCTTTTTGGTGGTGTTTTAACACCACAATAACTTTTGGTTTTGGAGCACCTTCGTTTTCTAATCAATTTCCCCTTCCTCTTTCAGATAACCATCCTTATAAAAAGAAAGAAAAAAGGGAGGAAAATACATTTCAGGAAAACTAACCAACATATGAAAAAAAGTGCCATATTCTCTGCCTTATCTCATATCAGAGTCCCTCACCTCTGCAAGGACGGAGAGGTATCTTCTCCCATTTCTTCTTTAGGGCTAGGCCTGGCCATTATATATTAGCTATATCCAGGCTTCACGATGTGACTGTTGTTTCTGTTTGCATTGCTGTATCTAGCTGCTTTTTTAAATTATAAAAATAATGTATTTTTTACCAATTACATGTAATAACAAATTTCCACATAAGTTTTCCAAAGCTATATGATCCAAATTGTCTCCCCCTCTCCTTCCCTCCACCCTCCTGGAGCTGGCAGGCAATTCGATCTCGGGTATCCATGTATTAATCATGCAACATATTTCCAGATTGTTCATTTTTGTAAGAGGATAATCATATAAAACCAAAACCCCAAACCCCAAACCCAAATCAACAAGTGAAAAATCGCATGCTTTCTCCTGCATTCTGACTCCAGTTCTTTTCTCTGACTGAAGATTGCATTCTTTGTCATAAATCCCTCGGTATTGTCCCAGATCTTTGCATTGCCAAGAGTTAAGCTAAGACTTTCACAATTGATCATAGTACAATTCTGCTGTTACTCGTGTGCAATGTTCTCCCAGTTCTGCTCACTTCACTCTGCATTAGTTCATGCAGATTTTTCCAAAGTCATCCTGTTCATCATTTCTTTTTTTTTTAAATATACTTTATTTGATCATTTCCAAGCATTATTCGTTAAAGACATAGATCATTTTCTTTTCCTCCCCCCCACCCCCCATAGCCGACGCGTAAGTCCACTGGGCATTAGATGTTTTCTTGATTTGAACCCATTGCTTTGTTGATAGTATTTGCATTAGAGTGTTCATTTAGAGTCTCTCCTCTGTCATGTCCCCTCAACCTCTGTATTCAGGCAGTTGCTTTTCCTCGGTGTTTCCACTCCCACAGTTTCTCTTCTGCTTATGAATGGTGTTTTTTTCTCCTGGATCCCTGCAAGTTGTTCAGGGACATTACACCGCCACTAATGGAGAAGTCCATTACGTTCGATTGTACCACAGTGTATTAGTCTCTGTGTACAATGTTCTCCTGGTTCTGCTCCTCTCGCTTTGCATCACTTCCTGGAGGTCGTTCCAGTCTCCATGGAATTCCTCCACTTTATTATTCCTTTTAGCACAATAGTATTCCATCACCAACATATACCATAATTTATTCAGTCATTCCCCAAATGATGGACAACGTTTCAGTTTCCAATTCTTTGCCCCCACAAAAGGGGCAACTAGAAATATTTTTGTACAAGTAGGTCCTTTCCTCTTTGTTTTTATCTCTTTGGGATACAGACCCAGTAGTGGTGCTATTGAATCATAGGGAATGCATTGTTTTATAGTCCTTTGGACATAATTCTGAATTGCCCTCCAGAATGGTTAGATCCATTCACAACTCCACCAGCAATGCATTAGCGTCCCAATTTTGCCACATTCCTTCTAACATTTATCATTTCCTTTACTGCCATATTGGCCAAACTGATAGGTATGAGGTGGTACCTCAGAGTGGTTTAATTTGTATTTCTCTAATCAGGAGGGATTTAGAACATTTTTATATGATTATTGATAGCTTTGATTTCTTCATCTGAAATCTGCCTATTCAATTTCTTTGATCATTTTTCAATCCGGGAATGATGTATTCTTATAAATTTGACTTAGTTCTCTAAAGATTTGAGAAATGAGACCTTTATCAGATAAATTTGTCATATTAATTTTTTCCCAGTTTGTTGTTTCCCTTCTAATCTTGGTTACATTGGTTTTGTTTGTACAAAATCTTTTAAATTTAATATAGTCAAAATTATTCATTTTATATCTCATAATGTTCTATATCTTTTATTTGATCATAAATTCTTCCCTTCTCCCTAGATCTGACAGGTAAACTATTCCATGTTCTCTTAATTTGTTTATAATATCCCCTTTTATGTCTAAATTGTATACCCATTTTGACCTTATCTTGGTATAGGGTGCGAGATATTGGTCTATACCTAATTTTTTCCATGCTATTTTCATGTTTTCCTAGCAGTTTTTGTCAAAGAGTGAATTCTTATTCTAAAAACTGGGATTTGGGGGGTTTATCAAATACTAGATTGCTAAGATTATCTACTCTTAATCTATTCCATTGACCCACCATTCTATTTCTTAGCCAGTACCAGATTGTTTTAATGATCACTGCTTTATAGTACAGTTTAAGTGGTACTGATAGGCCACCATCCTTCACTTTTTTTTCATTAATTCTCTTGATATTCTTGAGCTTTTGTTCTTCCAGGAGAATTTTTAAATTATTTTTTCTAGTTCTATAAAATAGTTTTTTTGGTAATTTGACTTGTACGGCACTGAATAGGTAAATTAATTTAGGTTGGATTGTCATTTTTATTATATTAGTTTGGCCTACCCATGAGCAATTAGCATTTTCCCAGTTATTTAGATCTGACCCTATTTTGTAAAGTATTTTCAAAAGTATTTTAGAGATGTGTTTATATAATTCCTCTGTTTGTCTTGGTAAATAGAGTCCCAAATATTTTATATTGTGTAGAGATAGTTTAAATGGAATTTCTCTTTTTAACTCTTGCTGGACTTTGTTGGAGGAGCTAGATACTTTTGTAGATAGAGTGCTAGACTGAGAGTCAGGAGATCTGAGTTCAAATCTTGCCTCAGATTCTTACCAGTTATATGGCCATTGGTAAATGATTTAAACCTCTCTCAACCTCAGTTTCTTCAACTGTAAAGTGGAGATCAAATAGTACCTACCTCTTAGAATTGTTGTGAGGATCAAAAGAGTTAATATAAGTAAAGCACTTTGTAAACCTTTGGGGTTTGGGTTTGTTTTTTCTTTAATCAAAGAGATCTTATTTTCCCAAATGCAGGTAATAACGATTTTTGACATACATTTACTGAAATTATAAGATTCAAAATGATTTCTTCCTTCCCTTCTCTCCCCCTTTGGAGATGGTAAGCAATTTAATCCATGTTACACATGTTTTATCATGCAAAACATACTTCCATATTGGTCATTGTTGTAAGAGAATACTCAGGGGGCAGCTGGGTAGCTCAGTGGATTGAGAGCCAGGCCTAGAGACCGGAGGTCCTGGGTTCAAATCTGGCCTCAGATCCTTCCCAGCTGTGTGACCCTGGGCAAGTCACTTGACCCCCATTGCCTAGCCCTTACCACTCTTCTGCCTTGGAGCCAATACACAGTATTGACTCCAAGTCAGAAGGTAAGGGTTAAAAAAAAGAGAGAGAATACTCATATAAAAACCACCCCCCCCAATAAAACCATAAACAAACTAATGTGAAAAGTAGTATGCTTTGATCTGCATTCTAACTCCAACAGTTTACAAACCTTAAAATGCTATATAAATGCTAACTTTTATTATTATTATAGTCATTGTGTAAATTGTGTTACTGGCTCTGCTTAGTAGATCATGTAAATCTCATTCTTTTCTGTATTTATTTGTCATATGCATCTTTTCTTGTTATTGTTGTTGAATTGTTTTCAGTCACATCCAGTTCTTTGTGATCCCATTTGAAGTGTCATTGGTAAAGATATTAGGGTGGTTTGCCATTTGCTTCTCCAGCTCATCAGATGAAGCAAAACAAGTTAAGTGACTTGCACAGGGTGGCACAGCTAGTAAGTGTCTGAAGCTGGACTTGAACTCAGGAAGGGGAATACTCCTGTCTCTGGGCTGAGCACTCTACCGACTGACCCACTTAGCTGCTCATCTTTTCTTATGGCATAGTAATATTTTATTACATTCATATACCACCATTTATGTAGCCATTCCTCAATAGATGGGCATCTGTTTTGTTGCTATAAAAGAGAGCACCTATAAATATTTTGGTATAGATGGGAACTTTCTTTTTTAATCATTGATCTCTTTGTGGGCTTGGCCATTTCTTTAGTTTAGTCTCTTCCTCTTCTCCCTGAACTTTTCCATCTAGCCCCCAATAATGGCCATATAGACACCTCCCAATGCACATGTAAAAGCACCCACACCAACACCAAGAAACATACAAAATGACTCACTCACAACCACAACGTCCCACCCCTCCCCACCTACCCATCCCCTTAAATCCTTGCACACACACAGACACCTCATACTATCCACATATACACATAAAGATATACAGATACAAAAAATGCATAGAAACTAATTGGAAGCAAGAGTCAAGGAAGGGATTATATATGATCCTGGAATTCAGGAACTATAACTGCCAATCAAGAAAGAAAACCTCCATTGTAGTGGATAGTGTTTGGCCAGGAATCATGAAATACTCTTCCTAGAGTTCAAATCCAGCCTCAGATACTTACTGATTGTGTGACCCTGAACGTAATCCTTTTTGCCTCAGTTTCCTCATCTGCCAAATGAGCTAGAGAAGTGTAAAGGGGGAAAGGGGTTAATTTTAAAAGGGTTGGACTTGATTATTTAAGAGTGTGGTCGCCAAGAATTTAATTAATTCCAAAGAGATTTTATTTACAATTTATTTACAAAATGTAGCAAGAAATCATAGGGAGGATAAGGTAAGATATCTAGCCTAAGCACTAAGTAATTTATCTCCTGGCCCATCCAGGCAGGGAGAATTAGTTTCAGCCAACCTCGGCAAAGCCAACCGGGAAGTGTCTCTCAAGAGTAGGTCTCTCCAGAGGATAGTTTTTTCAGAAAAATCCAGCAGTTAAGAGTCAGTCTTTCACTCACCATGTGTCAGTATAGTCAGCAGATTCTTCTGCCCTTCTTCACCAGCCTCAACCCAAAAGCATGAAGAATTCCTCCACTTCCAAAAAATGAAGAACTGTCTTTCACAGGAGGTTCCACTCCAAGTATCCCAGTTCCAAGTCAAACTCCACTTTTAAAGACATTTTCTCTTGCATCACTTCCCCTAATTCCATGTCTACCAATCATAGTTGACACTCTGTTTTTTGGACTGCCCAGAAGGCAGTCAGTCAATTATGATTCATCACCCACTATCACATGTGGGTCACAGGCCTCCCCCATTCAATGTGTGAAATGGGGTGTTTACACCTTTGGTGATTAAATCTAACATGGGCAGATCTTCCCACTCAACTTTAAGTACCTGTTTGCACTTTTTGTGATTAAATCTAAAAATAGGCAGGTCTCCATACTTAACTTTTAAGTAGGATGTTTACACTTATGGGGATTAAAATCTAAAAATAAACATGAGTTACAATTTAAATCTTCACAGTCAGGGAAGAGCTAAATACCTTCATTGTTACAATCAGGGGAGAGCCAAATCCAATCTTCACAGAAGTAAATGGCAAACCACTCCATTATCTCCACCGAGAACTCAAATGGGAGTTCTTCTCAGAGAGAATTATATATGACTGAAAAATGACTCATCAACAACTATGTTTCCACCAGAATGTAGGCAACTTAGGTTTCAGAGAAATCTGGAGAAAACCATATGAATTTGATGAAGAGTGGAATGAGCAAAACCAGTAGAAAAATTTATATCATAACAATGTTAGAAACCTAAATAACTTTGAAAGGCTTAAGAACTCCAATCAAGGGGCAGCTAGGTGGTTTAGAGGATAGAGAACCATGTCTAAAGACCGGGCTCAAATCTGTTCTCAGATACTTCCTAGTTGGGTGACCCTGGGCAAGTCATTTAACTTCAATTGCCTAGTCCTTACTGCTCTTCTGCCTTGGAACTGATACTTAGTATTAATTCTAAGGCAAACAGGAAGGATTTAAAGAAAAAAAACTTCAATCATCTTGATGACCAAGCCTGATTTATAGAAGATTGGCGACAAAGGGCCCAACGTGCACATCCTAGCAGAAAGGAAATGCACTTGGGTCCAGAATGAGACATAGATTTTGGATGTGGTCAATAAGGGAATTTATTTTGCTTATTTCTGTATACTTGTTACAAGTTTTTTCCCCCAAAAGTAAGAAAGGAGAAAAGATATATTTCTGTTGATTAAAAAATACATTGAAATTAAATTAATTTTTTAAAAGATGGTTTCATTTTCTGTTTGAATTCTAAGTATATAGTACAGTGCCTGGCATGTAGACGGCCCTTAATAAATGCTTGTTGATTGATTGAATGACTGCTGGGTCTATAGTTATTTATGATGTTCACAGAAATGGATGCTTGTGAAGACCAAAGAAGTGTATATATCATAAATCTGGGTGTGTGCTTGTGTGTGTATATATAATAATAATATTATTATTATTAAAAACCTTCGGGTGCAGCTGGGTGGCTCAATAGATTGAGAGCCAAGTCTGGAGATGTGAGTTCCTAGCTTCCTGTGTGACCCTGGGCAAGTCACTTAACCCCCATTGTCTAGCCCTTACTGCTCTTCTGCCTTAGAATTGCTACTAAGACAGAATTCAAAGTCCTAGGACTTGGTTATCCAGTGTGGGAACCCTCAATAGCCATCCTCCTAACATGCCTACAGATGACTATTGAATTAAACAATCTTGGAGTTCAAAGGATCCTCAAAGAGTCATCTAGGTCAGCCACTTTGCTTGAACACATTCAGTGACCATGAGCTTTCTACTTCATCTTCCTAATTGTTTTTTTTAAGTTACTTGTGCTGAGCTAAACTGCCTCTTGACCATTCCTGTGCACTGATCCTTTGTGAAACTCTACATAATAAATGTTAACTCTTTCCCTGAGATGACGACCCATCAAATATTTTTTAAACCATCACCTTCTGTCTTAAAATAGATACGAAGTATTGGTTCCAAGGCAGAAGAGAGGAAAGGGCTAGGCAGAAGGTTTTAAGTGACTTGCCCAGGGTCACACCACTGGGAAGTAGCTGAAGCCAGATGTTAACTCTTGAATCCAAGTCTGGTACTCTACCCACAGAGCCACCTAGCTGCCCCAGCCCCTCCAATATTTGTAAGACCTCCCCAAACCCAAGATTGTTCTTCTTCAGACCAAACACTTAGTTTCTTCAACCAAGTGTCATATAGCAACATTGAGTCTCTTCCCTCTCGTGGTCACCATTTGAGTCTGTCAATGTCCTTCCCAAGATTATTGCTCAGAAGAGAATATAGTATTTGAGATGAATGAGCAGACTAGATAACAGTAGGATCAGTCTGGGGAATAGGGCTCTTTTATTAAGGCACATTCATGCCATTAGCTCATCAGGAGCTTGTGGCCTGCTACGACTTCAGGTCTTTTTCTCTTAAGCTTTAGTGTGACTTCCACTGTCCTATGCGGTGCTTTCTTAACCAAAATACAGGACTGTTCATTTATCCCTATATTAGATTTCATCCTGTTAGACTCAGTCCAGCTTTCCTGTCTTATAGGCTGCCTTTCAATGGGCTGGCTGACATGTTTTTGGATCCTCCTTCAGCTATACAACATATTTGCTTTCCTGCCCAGATTTCTTCCAGCTGCAAATGTGATTATAATGAATTCCAGTGTACTTCCAAATAGCTGGCAAAAATGTTGAACAGGAAAAGGATAAAGACAGAGCCCTGTGTCACTCCACTGGAGACCTTCCTACAAATTGACATTGATTCATTCAATCAACACTTTTTCAGTCAAGTCATTCAATTGGTTTGCAATCCTCCCAGTTGTATTATCCAGCCCCCACAGTTCTCCAGCTTGTGTTTAAGGACAAGACCACACATAAGTGGTCTAAACGGGAAATCTTCAAACACATACTACCCTGAAAATACCTCTGGGACCCATTTGCTATTACCTAGAACTCCATAATCTGAGCTTTGGGGTTAGGGACTTACCTCTCTGTTAAGGAAGCTAGGTGGAGTAGTGGATAAAGCATTGGGCTTGGAATTAGGAAAACTCATCTTCCCAAGTATAAATCTGGCTTCAGACACTTACCAGCTATGTGACCCTGGGCAAGTCACTTCACCCCATTTGCCTCAGTTTCCTCATCTGTCAAATGAGAAGGAAATGGCAAAGCCCTCCAGTATCTTTCCAAGAAAATCCCAAATGGGATCACAGAGAGTCAAACTCTACTGAACAACAACAAAAAGGTGGTACAGAGGATTGTGTGCTAGACTTAGGATCAAGAAGAACTGAGTTCAAATTCTTCCTTTGACATTTCCTAGCTATGTGACCCCTAGGCAAATCACATAACTTCTTATAGTCTCAGTTTTCTCCTCTGTAAAATGGAGCTAAAAATAGCCACTCATCTTACAAGGTGGTTGTGAGAATCAAAAGAGTTAACACATATAAAGCTCTTTGAAAACCTTAAAGTGTTCTATAAATGCTAGCTATTAATTTTATTTAAAATCTGTTTCCAAACTTTGCTTTTGACCTTTATCTATCATTGCGTCTTTTGATATCTTTCCCAGCATCCTCTACCTTATCTGAGTCACAGACAGAATCAGACAAGACAAGGCAGGGGGAGATCTTGACTGAGGTCAGGTGATGTTCTCAAGGTTTGTCACTGGTAAACACCTGAGAATTAGTATTAAAAGATATGGGAGGATTCAAGTGGGTGGCTCAGTGGATTGAGAGCCAAACCTAAAGATAGGAGATCCTGGGTTCAAATTTTGTCTTAGATACTTCCTAGCTATGTGACCCTGGGCAAGTCACTTAACCCCCATTGCCTAGCCCTTACCACTCTTCTCCCTTGGAACCAGTAGACAGTATGGATTCTAAGAAGGAAGGTAAGGGGTTTTCAGTTTTGTTTTGTTTTTTAAAGAAAGAAAGATATAGGAGTTCTCGACAGTTCTAGGAGTTCTGCTTTGAGGGATGGATCCCAAAGGACCACAGACCAAAGAACAGAGACAATGTCCAAGTTTTCAGACTTGGCATATGGGTCGGTACAGACTAAGAGGAGATACAGTGGAAATCTGGAATCTAGGAATTTTGGGGTGGGAATTGGTCCATTGTTGTCCCTTGTAATCGAAAAAGACCAAAATGATATCCCTGGTGATGTATTTTGACTCACTCATAATAAATTAGATTCAAGTAAGGCAGAGTTGCACAAAGTGCTCGGCATCTCTTCTAGAGTCATCGAAGTCTAGGAGCAAGACAAAAGTCAAGATGACTGGTGCTGGGAGTGGTACCTTGACAAAGGAGGAGAGAGATTTGGTTCTAAGTAAACAGGTTGATTAACTATCCAGGAGATGTCTGCAGATTGAGCCAAGTGGGCAGGTGTGGGCTCAGGAGCTGTCAGGAGGGAGAGGAGAGGGTACAGGAGCCTTGGGTGCATTAGAGGGAGTGAGAAGTGCTAGACCCTGGCAAAGGTTTCTTAAGGGTTGCCTTTTTCTTTTGTCCTCCTGGTGGTCCTCCCAGACCCATCCAGCTGCTGCTCTGAGCATCCTTTCCTGCCTCTCCAGAACCTCAGACTTACCCTAACCAGAATATCGAATAGTCAAAGAGGAGGAAAGCAGTCCACCAATATGATTCTGGGGCCCCACTTCCCATAAGACAGGACACTGTCTTGGCCAGCTTGCTGCCCTAGAGAGGATCTAGCTGGGAAATTTTCCCTGGAATGTTTTTTGTTCTCCATCCCCTGGCTGATCCAGCCGGCCTGGCTCTGACCCCACACCCACGGCTTATGGACAAGCAGGCCGCCAGTGGCTAAGTCTAGGCTGGGGGCCAGAACTCCTGAGTCCCCACCCCTCCTATCTTCGGGAAAGGGAGAGGAAAGACAGATAGGAAGAAAGGGAGGGAAAGATCCATCTTCCTTGGTTGTAGTTGGGGAGGCCCAAGGAATTTAAGTGACTCTCAAGGTCACAGCAACTCAAAAAACAACCAAGACCTTCTCTGACTTCTATCTTTCCACCATCCATTCCCATTGTCCTATATAAACTCTGCCCAACGGCTAATAGGAGCTCATTTCTATACTACCTTTTTCTTTTTTTTAAACCCTCACCCTTCATCTTAGAATCAATACTCTATATTGGCTCCAAGGCAGAAGAGTGGTAAGGGCTAGGCAATGGGGGTTAAGTGACTTGCCCAGGATCACATAGCTAGGAAGTGTCTGAGGCCAGATTTGAACCCAGGACTTCCCTTCTCTGGCCTAACTCTCAATCCATTGAGCCACCTAGTTGGCTAAATTTCTATTGTACCTTAAGGTTGACAGCATTGTCCTCATGACCACCCTTTGAAGTAGGTAGACCAAGTATCATTTTCATCCCCATTTCACAGATGAAGAAATCTAAGCTTTGAGAGATAAAGTAATTTGTTCAAGATCTTATCACTAGTAATTGGCAAAGTCAAATTTTGAACCCAGGTCTCGACTAGCACTTTTCCCACTATAGACTATCTCTCTTATAAGTAGGGTTATCATGCTCATCAGTTTTTTCAGAGGGTCCGTTCTAGGAAGCTGGATGAAAGCCTCCTAGGAGAGGGGGCCTGAATCTCTGGGAAAAAAGGGATCAGATCACAACCTGGAACCCAGCATTTGGCTATTCCCAGCCAGGGCGAGAAGGGCTAGAAGTATGGATGGGAGATCGTCCCTGAAAGCAACGGCACGTGGCTCCTCTAAAGGGAATTGCCCTGTTTGCCCTTTTCCCCAGACAGTGGTAGTGATGGTGGAAAGCAGGACTCTGCCCCCCAGGCTGCTCTGCCCAGGCATCTGGCACAGTTTGGGGTTTTCAGGGCCCTGAACAGGAGTCCTAAAGTGACAGAATTATGAGAGTAGTGGGAAGGGGGGTAGGAGGGGAACCTGACTGGAAGTGCATCCCATAGCTCTGCCAAACCCTGAAACGGCAGAGCAAACGGGGCATGAAATGGGGAACGTGAAACCTTCTCAGGACTCCATGAAGCGAGACACCAAGGGTGAGATTCTTGCTGCCAGGGGGCGGGGAGACAGGCTTGCTCCAGCTCACAGATGTCCCGGGCTTGGGGCCCAGACAGCCTGGAGGGGAGGGGGCCTGGCCAAGGGAGGCATATGAAGGGGGTGTGCACAGTGATAAGAGGTGGGGAAGCCAAAGACTCTCCCAGCAGGGAGGGCATTTGGTCCTTTAGTCAGGCATTATGGAAGGTGTTTCTGAGGCTGGGAAGAAAGGGAAGGGTGATGAGTCCTGTCTTGTCATCTGCCAGAAAAATAAGAGTAATACAAAATTGTATTAGGGACTCTCCTGTCCATCCCCAGGTCTGTGGACGAGGGTTCTCAGAAAAGAGGCACTCTTAGTTCTCAGCCTCGCTCCAGGATCCCATGGAAGTATGCCTGCAAAGTTGGAGCTGGAAAAGAAAGAGAGGTGGGGAAAGATTGATCATCCCTCTCAGCTGTCCATCCTTCTCCCTCCCACTTTCCGGCCTGGGGCCTGGGCTTCCCCATCCCAGCTGCTTCACTCCAGGAACCGGAAGGGGAATTGCAGGTGTGTGGAGGACCAATGGAGGTGGAGAGATTTATGGGGGCTCTGGCAGAGGAGAGGAAGAAGGGAAGGAGAAGAAATGGGTTTTTTTGAGGGGGGAGAACCACTTTGGCTTCTGAAATTAAATAAATTCTATTCTCTTAACTTGAGAAAAGCAGCTTTTATCCATGGAATCTTGAAATGAGGCTGAGGATAGAAGGGCACCTCCTTTCTGAGGACCCTTATTCAATTCAAGAAGCATTTATTAAGTGCCTCTTATATACTAGGCACTTGTATTCTAAAAAACTTGTATTCTAAAAAAAAAATCTATAAAAACAAGAGGGATTGAAGTTACACATCAAGGCCCAAGCATACCCACAAACACAAAGGGTCAGATTCCAAGAATGAGGACAGAGTTCATCTTCCTTGGGCATCTGGAAGAAGATTGTCATTGGACAATATGTCATTGGACCAAAAATGGAAGTCCAGCCTTGAGGCATGGGAATGGAAAAAAATGGCCATTTTGGGGGATTCCTTCTAGCTCTAACTGGCTGACTGACCTCTTCCCTCTACATTGAAGAAAACCCTAAACCCCTGGAAAAAGAGTTCCTGGGTCTGATATATAGACATGTCTGGATTTAGGAAGGTGGGGGGGTATGAGGAGAAAATCCCTGGCATAGGGAGTGGGTTTAATGCCACATGTATGTGTAGACATGTTTCAAGGGTGAGGCATACATGTGAGATTGGACATTAAATGAGGTTTCAATATGAGCCCCATTAAGTATCTCAGGAGATGAGAGTCGAAGAGGTCTAGAGTGTGAGCATCAAGTACCCTCTGCTGGTAGAAAGCAGAACTGTCACTAGAGCAAGAGAGCTGGAAACTAGGGTCCGTCCTGATTAGCCTAACTTGGGCAACCTGGACTAGGATATATAGTCATCATTCCTGGGAGGCTGGAGATCTGTCACCTAACCATCTTAGTGTCCCTGTGGCATCTAGTGTGGGCCAATCATTTATTGAAATAGCCACCATAAGAACTAGAAAGAAGCTCATAAATCAGAGTACTAGAGAATTGTAGAGCTGGATGGTAACTCAAACATCATCTAATTCAGCTCCCTCGTTTTACAGATGAGGAAATGGGCCCACAGATGGCAGAGGACTAAAGAACTCTGCACTACTGATTCTCAGTCCAGGGCTTTAGTCACCATACCAGATCACAACTTAAATCTAAATCTTTTTTCAAAATTATATCTATTCTCCATCCACTGCATCTCTTGTGAGAATTTTTATGGGTTTGGCACTTGTTGGCTGAAGTGCTTTTTATTTATCCCAAATTTATCTACTTTGAGTTTCAAGAGTGCCCCCTTGTGGTTTTAATAGGCTGGTGTTTTGTCACCAAGTCAATGTCTCCCTCCCTCCACTCCATTTTATATAATACATATATGATATATATGAAAATAGATTCTATCCCTCCTCCAGATACAAAAGGTCTCTTTTTTTAGTCTCTCCAAGGTGGCACCTCCTGGTTCTCTTATGAATTTCTCTTTCCCCCTATTTTTAAAAGACTTTATTTTATTCCAAAAACAAATTTACACACAAGTTTTCCATGATTCCAAGTTTACATGGTTCATGTTGCCTCTCTCCCCTCTTCTGTCCCCCCTCTCGGAGTTGATAAGCAATTCCACTGGGTTGGTTATACATGTGTTATCACTCAAAACCTATTTCCATATTATTCATTTTTGTAATAGAGGAATCTTTTAAAACCAAAACTCTAAATCATATACCCAAATAAACAAGTGGTAAGTCATATGTTTTCATCTGTATTTATGCTCCAACAGTTCTTTATCTAGAGGTGGGTAGCATTCTTTGTCATAAGTCCCTCAGAATTGTCATATTGTATTGCTGTTAGTTGCAAAGTCAGTCACATTTGATTGTCCCACAATGTTTCAGTTACTGTGTGTAATGTTCTTCTGGTTCTGCTCATTTCATTCCACATGAGTTTGTGGAGGTCTTTCCAGTTCTTTCTGAAATCATCCTGTTCACTATTCCTTTAAGCACAATAGTATTCCATCACCATCATATACCACAATTTGTTCACCCATTCCCCAATCGGAGGTCATCCCCTCAGTTTCCATTTTTTTTGCCACCACAAAAAGTGCAGCTATAAATATTTGTGTACAATCAGGTTCATCCCCATTTTTCTTTATCTATTTGGGATACAAACCTAATAGTGGTATTTCTGAATCAAGAGGCTCTTTTAAAGCCTCTTTCCCCCTTTTGTTTTGATTGTTCTATAGTTCAATTGCTACTTTTTATTTTTAATAGATTTTATTAATATCTTTTGTTCTTATATTACCTGGACTTCCTCTAGCTTCTTTTCCTCTTCCATTCCCAGAGAAACATTTCTTCCAACAAAGAATTTTTTAAAAAGAAAGAAAAGGAGCAGATAGCACAGTGGATAGAGTGCCAGGCCTGGATTTGGAAGGACCTGGGTTCAAATTTGGCCTCAGATACTTCCTAGTTGTATGACCCTGGGTATATCACTTAATCTGAATTGCCTAGCTCTAGTCTCTCTTCTGTCTTAGAATTTATACTAAGGGAAAATGTATGTTGAAAAGTGTTATTGCATGTAATTGGGAAAATAAAATATTTTAATTAAACAAAAATGAAAACAGAAAAAGAATTGACACAAAGAGAGGAGGTAAGGGCTTAAAAAAAGCCTAAAACTATCCCAAAACTTTTGGAATACATGATGGAGAAATTTAAAAGTTTGCAAAGCACTTGATGGGAATGAGCTCATTTGAACTTCATACCAGCCCTGTGAGGTAAGTACCAGAGGCATTCTCATTTCTATTTCACAGATGTGGAAATTAAGGAACAGAAAGGCAATTTTTAGCCACAAGTGTCAAGGTGAGATTCAAATCCAGACCTTCCTGACTGTGGGTTCAGCATTCCATCTATTATACCTCCCACTACCTTTCTGCCCAAATCATTCCACGTGTGACATATACAGGTAATACAATATAATTCTTTCTTTTTGTGTGTGTCCAATAGCCTTGCTGATGGTACTCAGTTTCTTCTGCCCATTTGATCTATTTTTATTTTTTAAACCCTTCTGTCTTTGTATCATTTCTAAGACAGAAGAACAGCAAGGCTAAGCAATCAGGTTTAAGTGACTTGCCCTGGGACACATAGTTAGGAAGTGTCTGAAGTCAGGTCCTTTTGACTCCAGCACTCCATCTACTCTGCTACCTAGCTGCAGTACCAGTCATCTGATAACTTCCTGGCTTTACTCATTATTTTTACTAAAGGCATTTTATGTAAACTCAGTTGTTTTAAGCCACTGAAGGAGTATAAATGTTGTCAGCCTCCTCCGAATTTTGCTGCTCTTTTGAAACACTCCTGTCACACTGTCCTAGTTATGTTAATAGAATCATAGTTTATAGAGCTGGAAGAAACTTCAGAGGTCTAGCCTTGAGCCCGTCATCCTTTAAGTGGTTCGGATGCTTTTTGTCTAAGAGCATTATCTTCCATTTGCCTAAACCAGAGAGGGCTCCTTGCAGTCTGTCCTAAAGCAGGAGTAAGGAGAATAAAAGGGACAGAAGACAAATAACCCTGAAGGCCAGAACTCATCTCTAAAGCAGGGGTTCTTAACATTTATGTGTACGACACGGACCCTTTGAACAGGCTAGAGAAACCTAGAATTGTGTTTTTAAATAGCTGGAGGAAATGAGAAATTTCAGTGAAATAAAGTGAGGCAGTCAAGTAATGGAGTAGATGGAGGGCTGAGTTTGGAGTCAGGAAGTCCTGAGCTCAAATCCTACCTCAAACACTTACCTACTCTGTTATTCTAGGTTTGTCACCTAGCCTCTCTCAGCCTTGGTTTCCTCCTCTGTAAAGTAGGTTTGATAATAGTACTTACTCCAAAGGGTTGTTGTAAGGATCAAATAAAATATTTGTAAGCACTTTGCAAACCTTAAAATGCTATGTAAATACTAGGTAGTAATAGTAGTATCAGTAGAGGTAGTAGTGGTAGTAGTAGTAGTTGTAGTAGTAGTAGTAGTAGTAGTAGTAGTAGTATTTAAGAAACCTGCACTAGGATAGTTTTGGGAAAACCTGGAAAGACCTATATGAATTGATGCAGAATGACCATTGTAAATAGTGTTAGCAACATTGTAGTGTAATCAATTATAAAAGATTTGGCTACAATGACGACCCAAGACAATTCCAAAGGACCCTTGATGAAAAATGCTATGTAGCTCCAGAGAGAGAACTGACAGACTCAGAGAATCATTGAAATATATCATTTTTTCACCATATTTTTCCTACTTTTTTGCAACGTGAATAAGGACATATATTCTGTATGTGGCACATATAAAAATGATAATCACATTGCCTGCCTTCACAATGGGTGGAGAAGGGGCAGAATCCGAAAGAGAATCTGAAACTCAAAAAAGTTTTAAAGAATGGTCAAAATAAATGACAAATTTTAAAAATAATTTTAATTTTTTTTCAAGAACCCCCACTCTAAAGTCACCTGAATTTGCATGTTTGTCTTACATTTCATTTTCATCTTAGTCATTTGAAGGTGAAACAAACAGCTTGTTCTTCCAACCCTCACCCCTCCCCTCCACTGTCTCACCAATCCCTTCTTTCTCCCTCATCATCCCTTCAGTGTCCTCCCATATTACAATGGAAAGAATAGAGAGCCTGGGTTCAAATTCTGTCTTTTCCACTTACTACCTTTGTGACCTTGGGCAAGATACTTAACGTCAGTATGCCTAGGAGACAGTAAGGTGGTTCAGTGGGTAGAGTGTTGAATCTGGAGTCAGGAGAACCTGAGTTCTATTCTGGCCTCAGAGACTTCCCAGCTGGGTGACCCTGGGCAAGTCACTTAACTTCTGATTGCTTGATAAAAAGGTTCTACTGGTTCTACTGGAGAAGGAAATGGCAAGCCATTCCAGTATCCTTGCCAGGAAAACCCCATGGATAGCTATGGTTTCATGGGGTCACAAAGAATTGGGCACTATTCAACAACACAACAATAACAATCAACCTATATGATCCTGGGTCAGTCATTTAACTGGTACTGTTTTTCCATCTGTAAAATGAAGGGGTTGGGCAAAGGGGTTCTGGTTTTAATTTTACTACCCTCTCCCCACTGAGTCTCCAGCCCTATGCTAACTTCCCCTCCCCACTATTTCTCTAACCCTTCTCCTCCCATCACCCTCCCTCAGTTTCTCCTAGCCAAAGCCTTATCTTTCTTTTCTGTCTGGGACTGCGGTTTCATCAGTCTAAGGAACTCCACAAGTGGAAATTTCCTCCACTGTTGCAGACTGTTCTACTTGTCTAGAATTTATCATCTCAGAGAGTTGCCTGTGGCACTGAGAGGTTAAGTGACTTGCCAAGAACCACAAAACTAATAGAGGCCAGAGATGGAATCTCACACAAGGTCTGGTTACTCCTACTGTGCCCTTCCTCTCCGAGACTGAAACAGAACTTTGTTTGATTTGATTTGACCACCAGAGAGCGGTACAAGCCTTCAAGAAAGGAGCTTTCCCCGATGAGCTGGGTGGTCTCTCTGCTCCCTGTGCCCTTGCCCCCTCTTTCCCTCTCTACCTCCCTTTCCTCAGCTGGATCTTTCCTTCCCAGAGCTCCTTCCCGGTTCCCCTCACATCCTTCCCCAGGAGCAGCAGGAACAAAGCCTGCAGGGAAAGAAATTGAGATAACCAGCCCTGCTGATGCCTGGGCTCTACCAGATTCTTCTCAGAAACTGTGAAATGAGAGCCATCAATTTCTAGAAGCTGACTGTCAATTCAGAGCCCTCAGCAATGGGAAATCCAATGAAGGAGCCCCACTGGGGTTGACTCTCCTGCCTGAACCTCTCCGGCTGCCTAGAGGGCAAGATGCCTTAAAGGAGACCATGGCCACCCAGATATTCTGTTCAGATTTCAGCCTCCCCAGCATGGCATTGCTGAAGTCAAAGGGCACTAAGGGCAGAGGGGCAATGTCCTGGGGCAGGTGTGGGAAGGGTCATCAAGTCCTCTCCTCCATCACACTGGACCTTCTGGGTCCTCACTCTCCTCTGCCTCTCCAAATCCCCTCCTTCTCAAAACTTAGCTCCTTCCTTGGCATCCATTATTGAGTTTTTTTGAGTCTCTCATTCCCTGATTTCATCATCCCATCTCTTTAACTCTCTCATATTGAGAGTATTTGCACCATACCCTCGACACCCCCACTCCCCACACACACACACACACACACACACACTGAGCCGGAACACTCACATGGAAACCCATATTCCATGGATAGAATTTTATTAAAAATTAGAGATAGCAAAACCAAAATCCTCACCTAGGTAATACATTTTGAATTCAGAAGACTTAGTCTTGAGCCCCAGCTCTGTTACTCCTGCCTATGTGACCTTAGGCAATCTCTGAAGGGCCTCAGTTTCTTCCCCTGTAAAAATGAGTTTGGACTAGCTGATTTCTAAGGTGCCTTCCAGGTCAAAAGCCCATGATTCCACTGTAGACCCCCACCTTGGGGAAATGTAGTAGAAGGACTCTTCTCTTTCCCCTTCACCCCCACTACTTAAGAGCAAGTGCAACTACTTTTTTATTTTATTTGGCCAATTTCAAACATTATTCCTTGATTTAAAAATCATATTCAATTCTTCCCTCCCCTCCCATAGCCGACACGCAATTCCACTGGGTATTACATGTGTCCTTGACCAGAATCCATTTCCATGTTGTTGGTGTTTGCACTGGGATGTTCATTCAGAGTCTACATCCCCCACCATATTCCCTCAACCCATGTCATTGAGCAGTTGTTTTTCTTTGGTGTTTTCACTCCCATAGTGTTTCCTCTGAATGTGGATAGTGGTTTTTCTCCTGTATTCCTCCAGGTTGTTCAGGATCACTGCATTGCCACTAATGGAGAAATCTATTACATTCAGTTGTACTTCAGTGTCAGTCTCTGTGTACAGTGTTCTCCTGGTTCTGCTCCTTTCGCTCTGCATGACTTCCTGGAGGTCATTCCAGACAACTACTTTTTAAAAATGGAGAGGCTTCAAAACAAATATACATAGTCCAGCAAAACAGATTCTCATGCTGAACATGTTCAAAAAATATATATATATATATATATATATCTCATTCTTCATTTGAAGTCTATCACTTCTCTGACAGGAAGTAGGGGAAGGGAGGGGGCTTCATCTTTAATCTTCTGGATTTGTGGTTTACAATCATTTTGTATTTTTTTGCACATATTTATTTAGGGGCACAATATCTCGCCCAATAGAGTATCAGATCCATGAGGTCAGAAACTATTTCCTGTTTTGTCTGTGTATACTCAGCACTTAGAACAATGCCTAACTCATAGCAGGCAATTAATAAATGTTTGGGTTTTTTGTTTTTTTAGAAAAACCCTTACCTTCTGTCTTAGAATACTGGGTATTGGTTCTAAGGCAGAAAAGCAGTAAGGGCTAGGCAATGGGGGTTAAGTGACTTGCCCAGGGTCACACAGCTAGGAAGTACCTGATGCCAGATTTTAACCCGGGACTTCCCATCTCTAGACCTGGCTCTCAATCCACTGAGTCAACTAGCAGTCCCCTTAATAAATGTTTTTGACCAATTGGCAATCAGAAGGAGGAGGAGAAGAAAGACCCTGAAAGTTTTAGCTTTACCTTGCTATGGGGAGATAGCATCAAAAGAATCCTAGAAACTCATACTTTGTGAACTTGTTTATACCTTGGCACTAAGGAATGGAAGGAAATTAGAGGAGAGAAAAATGCATTCAGTCCTACTTTCCCTTTTGATTAACTTGTTTATTCAATCAAATTTTTTGTTGTTATTGTTGTTCAGTAATGTCTGGCTCTTCAGGACCCTATTTGGGGTTTTCTTGGCAAAGACACTGGAGTGGTTTGCCATTTTTTTCAATTGCTTGTTTGACAGATGAGGAAACTGAGGCAAGCCGGGTTGTGAGTTATCGCGGGTCCCACAGCTAGTAAATGTCTGAGGCTAGTGTCATCAGGAAGATGAGTCTTCCTGACTTCAGGTCAGGCACTGGGTCCATTGCACCACCTAGCTACCCTTTGATCAAGTTGCTTCCTTTAATTCACCAGAAAAAGGTGTTTACACATTATACAGGGATCACTGAATGTTAGCATCCTGCTAACACCTCATTATATCTGTGATTCTCTCTGCTTTCTGTTATTCCATAAACTGGGATGGAGTGACCCCGGGGGAGTCAACGGAGAGTGGTGTCCTCAAAAGAAATAGGGAAGATGGGAAGAAGGGCAGGTTTGGATGGGAACCTACTGAATTTGAGATGTCTCTGGGACTTCTACTTTGGAATGTCTGGCAAGCAAATGGTGGCATGGAGATGGATGTCAAGAGAGATGTAAGGACCCAACATGTAGATCTGGAAGTCATCTGGAGAGAGATGAGAAATCCATAGGAACTGATGAGATCACCAAGTGTGTGAAATTGTGGAGAGAGAAGGTCCCAGACAAATATGTGGGGGACACCAGGCAAAGAGTTAGGGGAGTGAAAAGGATGATGAACTGGCAAAGTAAACTGAGAAGGAGTAGTCAGACAGGTGGGAAAAGAGCCAAGAGAGAAAAGTATTGTAAAAACCAAGAGGAGAAATTATCCAGAAGGAAACGATGAACTGTGTCACCTGCTGCAGAGCAATCTAGAAGATGGGGATTAAGAAAAGGTTATCAGATATGGCAATTAAGAGATCATTGGTAATTTTGGAGAGAGCAATTTTATTTGATGAATGAGGTCAGAAATCAGACTGCAAAGGGTTGAGAAGCAAGTGAAAACAGCAGAAGCAAAGCCAAAGGGTTCAGACAGACAGCTTTCTCTAAGAATGTGACCATGAAAAGAATATGAAGGATGATAACTTGGGATGGTGCTAGATAGCATCTAGCCTTCAGCACTAAGCTGAATGTCCTTGGGCAAGTCTCTTGTTATTTGACTCAGTTTCTTCATATGTAAAACACTCCCTCCCAGGATTGTTGTCAAAATCAAATGAGATATTTATAAAGCACTTTCAAACCTTAAAGAATTCTATAAATGCTAACTATTATTATTAGGCTCTAGTGAAAGAGAAATGCTGGCAAATGTTTAAGGAGGAAAAAACGTAGGCAATGACACACTTTTTGGTTTAATCTGCATCACTAACATTTCTCTATCTCTCTCTTGAGTGTAAACAATCAACAAACAGTAAATCGAGCCCAGATTTGTAGTGTTTGCCCATTTCCAAGATTTCAGTGCTCACAATTAAGATTGAGGACCTGACTCTGCTATCTGGTACAAAACTGGTCCAGCACACTCCTGTGTGAGGGTTTTTTAAAGATGGAAGGGGGGGCGGGGCAGCAGAGGTGGGGAATAAGCATGTTTGTAGACAGTGGGAATCTTGGAAGCTGGGGAAGACTATGAAGCCATACACTGGAATAGGATGGGGTAGGGGGAGTAGATAAGATCACAGTACACTTTGGCAGGGAGGAGTCGGCATTTTGAAAGAGAAAGGTCACCTCCTCATCAGACACTAAAGGATAAGATAATGATTGATCATGTCAAGATATTTTGAGATACAGAGAATGAAAGGAGAGAAAATTCCCGATGAATGATCTCTATTTGTGCATTAAAATATAAGTAGAGGATCTTTGGGCAGCTAGGTATCATAGAGGATAGAGCACCAGGCCTGGAGTCAGGAAGATCTGAGTTCAAACCCAGACACTTGCTAGCTGTGACATTGGGCTAGTCCCTTAACCCTGTTTGCCTCAGTTTCCTCATCTGTAAAATGAGCTGGAGAAAGGAATGGCAAATCATTCTGGTATCTTTGCCAAGAAAACCCCAAATGAGGTCATGAAGGGTCAGACACAACTGAAAAACAATGAACAACAACAATAAAGGACAGCTGACAGGGAGGAGGAGATGGGGTGGGATGGTTTGAGGAGACAAGGTTTGGAACAGAGGCTATGGGAAGTGGGATGCCACCATGCCAGGGACCATCATAGCTTTCTTAGCTTCTCAGTTCCTGACCCTTCCTCCCACCATTTTTCCATCTTCCCTTCTCCCACCTCTTCTAATCACCAACTCCATCTTCCAGTAGGCATGTCCCTGAGCAGATACAGTCTGATTCTGTCCCTCATCTGTCTCTGAGAGAAAGAAAGGTCACAAATTCACTATAAGACTGGCAACTCACAGGGCAGCTAGATGGCTCAGTGGATTGAGAACCAAGTCTAGAGACAGGAGGTCTTGGGTTCAAATCTGACCTCAGACATTTCCTAGCTGTGTGACCCTGGGAAGTGACTTACCTTCCATTACTTAGCCCTTACTACTCTCCTACGATATTAGGTATTGATTCTAAGACTTAAGGTAAGGGTGTAAAGAAAAACTCACATTTTTATAGTGCTATAAGATTGATCACGTTTTCTTCACTTTATGAAGTCAGTGTTGTCATGAATGAGAATTACCATCATATTCATTTCACAATAAAGATCCTTCATTACCTCCACTTTCTCACCTGCTTTCTAGCTTACTTTTTCATAGTACAACATGCATAGGATGCAATCCCTCCATGCCTCTATCAGCTAGGTAGGTAGCACAGTGGACAGAGAACTAAGCCTGGAATCAGGAGGGCCAGGGTTCAAATCTAGCTCTAGATACTTCTTAGCCATGGGGCCCTAGGCAAGTTATTTGGCCCTGACTGCCTATCTTTTGCAGTTCTTTTGTCTTAGGATTGATATTAAGACAGAAGGTAAGGATTAAAAAATTTCTTTTAATTAAAAAAAAAGATTCAGTTCAGCTACCATCTTCTTCATGAAGCCTTTCCTGATTCCCCAACTCCTACTATCCTCCCTCTTCCCACCTACTTTGTGTTGATTGAGTCTATATTTATGTATTTATTATTTCCCTCAATAGGACTCTTTGTGAATAGGGATTATTCATTCTTCAGAGTAGAACCTCAGGTGCCTAGCATAGGGTTTGGCACATTATGGGTCAGTCTTTTTTCACAGTCAAGTCCAGCAGTTTTCGTCCTCAAAAAGTTCCCAATATCATGGGAAAAATGATTGTTGTTAGGTCATTTTTCAGTTGTGTCTGACTCTTCATGACCCCATTTGGAGTTTTCTTGGTAAAGACACTGGAGTGGTTGCCATTTTCCACCCTTGCTCTTTTTATAGATGAGAAAACTGAGGCAGATGGAGTTAAGGGACTTGCCCAGGATCACACAGCTAATAAGTATCTGAGGCTGGATTTGAACTCATGAAGATGAGTTTCCATGACTTCAGGCCCAGCACTCTATCCTATCAACTGACTCCTATCAACTCTTTTTCATTGACTCTCCACCCTTTGCAATCTTGCTGGCACCCTCAGGACTCAAATGAAATTGCTTTTCCCAAGCTACCATCTCTGTGATACTTGATCCAATGGCTTATTCTCACTTTTCATCTTCCTGGACTTCCTTGCAGCTCTGGCCTAGGTGCCCCCATTGGGGGTGCTGCCTTCACAGCCTTAGAGAAGCTGGGTGGCACATCTTGCACACCCACATTGTCTAAATGATGCCTTTTGCCAATTTCAGAATGCTCCCCAGGAGGCACTGGCCCAAGCAGCCCTTGAGGGGCCCTGGCAGCTTGTGGCTTAATCTAAGGTGCAGAGTCTGGTCTCACAAGCCCCCAGTTCTTCCTGCCAAGGACCCAGCACTAGTCCCAATCGACCATGCTGCCAAGCCTCCTTCTGTATATATCTGGGCCTCTTTTTTCTCTTCTTAGTGTTGAAGAAGAACAAAAAACCCATCTCAGGTGTAGACATTTTCACTTGCTGCTTTGGGTTGCCTCATGGCCAGGCCAGTCTCAAGCAAGATACACATTTTGTATCTTTTTGTATTTGTACACATTATGCTTCTTCTGCATGCCTCTCTTCAGCAGGTACCCATATCCACTGTGCTCAATAAAGACCAATCAAGACCGGGGAGAAGAAAACCAAAATGTTTCCTCATCCTAAATGTCCCCTTTGTCCTTGGTTTTGTGGCGCTGCTTCCTCCAGGTTCTCCTTCCTATCTGAACACTTTTTTCTCCAACTCCCTTTGCTATCTCATCGCCCATCCATCAGCCGTGAAGGTGGCTGAAGCGGTACCGGGGAGCCCAAGACAGCAAGGTCATCCACTACATCCTGGGCCATCGCCAGTCATCCTGACTTTCATCTTGCCATTGGACTTGGATGACTCGGGAATAGAAAGTGAGGTTCACAATTTTGTGCAAGTCTGCCTCACTTACATCCAATTTATGCATGAATCAAGACATCACCAGTGGTGTCATTTCAGTCCTCTTTGAATTCAAAGGACAGCACCAAACCCTTTTCCCAGCCGTACCTCAGGGTCCTCTCTTTCAAAGTACAATCTCTTGTTGAGCTCATTGGCAGCTCCACCTGGAGAAGCTGGAGGCATCTCAAAACAGAGCTCACGGTCTTTCCCCCCAGGTTTGACCCCTCTTCCAATTCTTCTATTTCTGTCAAAGACGTTGTCATCTTTCCAGTGACTCTGTTCTCCCTCACTGCCTATATGCAATGAGTCACCAAATCCTGATGGTTCTGTTTCCAAAACACCTCTCAGAGGCATCCCCTCATCTACACTTATGCAGGTTCAGGGACTCACTGCTTTAGCCTGGAGGGGCAACAGTTCCATTTGGTCTCCCTAGGCTCAAGTCTCTCCCTTTTCCCATCCATCCTTCCACAAACTGATATTCCTAAAGCACAGATTCTGTCTCAGCGCCCTGCCCAAGAAGCTTCATTCCCAGTCGTCTCTAGGATAAAATACAAACTCCTTTGTCTTGCAGTGGCATAGGAGAGTGCTGGGCCTGGAGTCAGGAAGAACCTGGACAAAGGTGATTATGATATGAGGAGAGAGAAGGGAATGGATGCTAAAGATATTGCAGAGATTAAGTCAATAAACAACTGTATGGATATGATGTGTGTTGTTTGAGAGTGAAGAATCAAGGAAAGGAATGGGGAAAGTAGAAGGCAGGATGGATTTAAGGAAGGAAAGGCTGATCTGTTGAATTTAAAATGCATGTGGGACAGTGGCAGCTAGGTGGTTCAGTGGATAGAGTGCAGACAGGAAAACTCATATTCCTGAATTCATATCTGGTCTAAGCCACTTCCTAGCTATGTGACCCTGGGTAAGTCACTTAACCTTATCAGCATCAGCTTCCTCATTTGTTTTCCAGCCATGTATAAGTAAGAGACTTGACCCATATGATAAAGAATCTCATTGACTGTGGTGTCAGAGGAACTGACCAGAACTGAGTGGGTACATAAAAGAATAGCAATGCAACAATCCAGGATAATTTGGAGGGAATTATGAGAAAGAACACTATCCACATTCAGAGGAAGAACTGTGGGAGCAGAAACACAGAAGTAAAACATGATTTATCACTTGCTTATATGGGTACATGATTTGGGGTTTAAGCTTTAAAAATCTCTCTATAGCAAAAATGAATAATATGGAAATGGGTATCAAGTGACAATATTTATACAACCTGGTGGAATTGCTTGTCAGCTCTGGGAGGGGGGAGGGAAAGAAAATGAATCATGTGAACATGGAAAATATTTTAAAAATTAAAATTTTTAAAAGGGGGTGGCCAGCCTGCCTTTACATAAATCTCTTTCTTCTGTGACTTAGAGACTTGGATGGGGAAGGGAAGCCTCTTGGTACACTCAGCCTCTGTAACAGTGTTTGTTGCTTTCATGATCTTAGATAAGTGTGTATTCAGAAATAGAAATGTCCAGGAAACATTGGGAGTTTGAGAAATTGGAGCAGAAACTCCATCAGAGTGAAATAGCAATTGGAGCAGTGGCTGCCAGAGCAGTGGTGGGCAACATCAGAGGAAGTAGCTACAGCTAGATATGGAAAGAGAGTTATCTAAGGATGCTAAGCCTCCTCAGACAACATGGATCCTTGTGGCAGAGAGAAGTGCCAACCATGAACTCCAAAAAAAATTCATTAACCCTCACACACACAGTATTGGTAGGAGAATGCACATCAGGTGTGCAGGGTTCAAGGCGCGGGATAGTTTTGTGCCATGATTTTTAATATACCCGTTAAATAAATACCTTTTCTGAAAGCTAAGTCTGACTGACTAATTATTAATGGAGAGCATACCCATGGGGGCTTTCAGGTATAAGACAGTCCCTTAAGATTACCCCCTAGAACTCTGAGGGAGAGTAGTTAACCTCTCTCTGAGGACCACAACCTGTTAGTGCAATTGAGACTCCCATTAGGGGTGCTGCCTAATATATATATGAAGATGTATATAAATTTTTTTGCCAATTGAATATATAGGGAGAAATGCTCTTTGACAGCATTTTAATTTTGTATTTATATTTCCAGCATCTAGGATATAATAGTCCCTAGCATATAGTAGAAGCTCAATAAATCATTTTTTAAAAATCCTTTCCTTCTGTCTTAGAATCAATACTGTGTATTGGTTCCAAGGCAGAAAAGAGGTAAGTGCTAGGCAATGGGGGTTAAGTGACTTACCCAGGGTCACATAGCCATGAAGTATCTGAAGTCAGATTTGAACCCAGAAACTCACATCTCCAGGCCTGGAAGTGAATCCACTCAGCCACCTAGCTGCCCCCACAAAATTCAATAAATTCTCGATGAAATTGAAGCTCCTAGAGGCAAAGTAGGTCATCCAATACAAGCTGGACTTCAAAAGCAGGTCCCCTAGCTTTATATCTGACCCTCTTTCCCATCCATCACTCCCCAATCTACATCTCCCACCCCAATCTTTCCCCTAAGCTCCAAACTCCCATTTCCAATTGCTTGGTAGACTTTGTCACTGAAATGTCCTTCAGATACCCCAAACTCGGAATTTTCCAAATTGAACTCATCATTTTATTCCAAAACTTGCTCTTCCCCCAGACTTGCCAGTCTGCTGCTGTTGCCACATTGTCCCAGTCACTCATGCTTGAAACCTGAGTCATTTTTCACTCCTACCTCTCCTTCAACCCCAACCTCTAGTCACCAAGTCCTGTCAATTCTTCCTTCACAGTGGTTTTAAAAATCTATCCCTTCCATTCTCTTTTCATACCTGGATTTGCTGCAGTAGTTTCCCGTCTGGTCTCACTCACTCTGATTCTATTTATTCATAAAGGTAGAAAAGAAAGAAAATAGGTTTTTGTTCATTCAAAATAATAAACTTTAAATGTAAAATACATGTATGTATTGCCTATAAAAATTTGCGTGCCTTCTCAATGAGTGAAGAAGAGAGGGAGAGAATTTGGAACTCAAAATTTTTTAAACGAATGTTTAAATTATTTTTATGTGTAATTAGAAAAAATATTTTTTAAAAAGAAAATACATGCAAAAGATCCTGTAACACTCTCAAACCCCTTTCATCACTCCCCATGACCTACCCAATAAAGTTCAAATTGTTAATCCTGGCATTTGAGACTTTCCACAATCTGGCCCTAGATTACTTTTTCAGCCTTATGTCCCCTAATTCCCTGACAACTCTGCCCCATCTCACTGATATCTTCCCTGTGTCCTAAGCAGGCTGGGCTCCTTCCCATCTGGTCCTTGCTTCATCTCTAGCTTTACTCATATTATTTCCCTTACCTTGAATGTTCCCCTCTATGCGCTCTATGCCTGTGCCACACTATTTTTTCATGATCTCAATTCCCATGGGTTCCACTACCACCTCCATTCTGATAACTCCCCAATCCACATATCCGGTCAGCCCTTATCCCTCTCCTGGTTTCCAATTCCACATTTCCATCTACCTGCTCAAGAGCTCCTCTAGAATGCCCCATTGTTACTACTGGTGCTCAATCTTGCCTGATGCTTGGTCAAAGACATCCCCCCCCAATTTGGGATTTTTCTTGGCAAAGAAAAAAAAAGGTGGTTTTTCCATTTCCTCCTCCAGCTCATTTTACAAATGAGAAAACTGAGGCCAACAGATTAAGTGATTTGCCCAGATTGACACAGCTAGGAAGTGTCTGAGGCCAGATTTGAACTCAGGAAGATAAGTTTTCCTGCCTGCAGGACCATTACTCTAATGACTGCACCTCCTGCTTCCTAGATCCCAACATGCCAATGTCCTATATGCATTCCCCCCCTTAAATCCTTACCTTCCATTGTCTTAGAATCAATACTGTGTATTGGTTCCAAGGCAGAAAAGTGGTAAAGGCTAGGCAATGGGGTGTGAAGTGACTTGCCCAGGGCCACACAGCTGGGAAGTGTTTGAGGCTAGATTTGAACCTAGGACCAACCTCCTTTCTTCAGATCTGTCTCTCTTCACTGAGCTACCTAGCTGCCAATATCCCATATATCTGAAAGAGAGCTCAACCTTTCCTTCCTTAAAGCCATCCCACCAGCTACTTTCCCTATTGCTATCCTCTGCTCTTCACTCTCATCCATGTGCCATTGCTTGTGGATTTCACCTCTGCAGTATCTCTCACATCCATTCCCTTCTTTCAACTCACCCTAGTCCAGGTTCTCATCCTCTCTTGACTGGATTGTTGCAACAACTTCCTAATTCGTTTCTCTGCTTCCCATCTCTCCTCTTTCCAATGCATCCTCCATATAGTTTCCAAATTAATATTCCTAGGACTTAGGCTTGGCTATACCCCTCCTCTGCTTGTGAGGCTTCAGCAGTTCCCCCTTAAAATGCAAACTCCTCTATTTGACATTTAAAGTCCTTGGCAATTTGGCTCCAGCCCATCTTTCCAGGCTTATTAAACATTATTCTCCCTCATGCATACTGTACTGGGACCAAACTGATCCCCTTGCAGTTCACTGTGCACAATATTTGGTCTCCCATTACCTATCTACTTCTACCTCTCAGAACTCTTAGCTCCCTCAGAGGCAACTAAGCCATAGGGTGAACAGAGCCCAAGACCTGGAGTCAGGAAGACACAAATTCAAATCAAACCTCAGACATTAACTGTGTGACCCTGGATAAGTCACTTAAATCTCTGCCTCAGTCTCCTCAACTGTAATAACTATAGCCACTTCCCAGAATTGTTGTAAGGATGAAATGAGATATCATTTATAAAGCCCTTTACCCTGTGTCTGGCACAGAGTAGGGGTTTAATAAATGCTTGTTCCTTTCCCCTCTCCAAGGCAGACCTCAAGGACCACTTCCTTTAAAAGCCCTTTCCTGATTCCCTTGATTGTTAGCATCATCCTTCCCAACATTGGGTTGGTTATTGAAAAATTCCTGATCTGAGGACATATCATATTCCAGTTAATGTAAACTCCCTGAGTACAGAGCTTGCCTCCCTTTGGGCTATGAATTCCCAATGTATAGCACTATGCATGGCACTTAGTAATGCTGCTAAATAAATGTTTGTTTTTTACTTTATTAAGACAGCTAGATAGCACAGTGGATAGAGCACCAGGCCTGGAATCAGGAATACCTGAGTTCAAATCCAGCAACAGACACTTACTGGCAGTGTAATCCTGGGCAGGTCACTTAACCGTGTTTACCTTAGTTTCCCCCTCTGTAAAACAAGATGAACAAAGAAATATCAAACCACTCTAGTGCTCTTGCCAAGAAAACCCCAAATGGTGTTGCCAAGAGTCAGACACAACTGAAAACGACTAAACAACTAATTTATTTGATGAATTCACCAGGGCTCAACTTCAAAGGCATCTATGACTCTTCCCTTTTCCTCATCTAATATCTGTTCTTTGTCCAATCCCAATGATTCTACCTCCCCAATATCCTTTCCTTCTCTCTACTACATGAGTCCTGCGCCTTCCTCCAATTTAACCCTTATCATCTCTGGAGGCAGCACCATGGGAGCAATGAAGAGAGTGATGGATTTAGAATCAGAGGACCTGGATTCAAGTCCTGACCACATCACTTCATTTAAATTCATCTGTGAAATGGGGGCATGGGTCTAGATGACCTTTACAATCTTCAACTCTATAATCTTCCCTAACAGACTTGGGGATCCTCATTTTTCCTCATTGTGTCCTTAGTACATGCCTTGCACTTTCATAGGCATTCAACAAATGTCTGTTGGATTGAGTTGGCTTGACTAGTCTGTGCCATTGGAGAAATCAACTCACCTCTGAGGCTCAATTTCTTCATCTGTAAAATGAGACTATTGCTATTTATACTGTCTGCCTCACAGGACTTTGGGGTGGAGAGATTCTAAATGAGATGATAGATCTAATCATTTTAAAACCTCTAAGCCCTGTATAACTTGGAACTGTTACAGTTATTCTTTTTAAAGTACTATTTTATTTTTCTCCAATTACAGGTAAAAACCATTTTAAACATTCATTTTTTAAAAAACTGCAATCCGTGCTCTTTTACAAAAGTGAATAGTATGGAAATGGGTTTGAATGATAATATATTATATAATATATATATGTATAACCCAGTGGAATGGCTTGTCAATTCTGGGATGGGGGGAGGGAGACAACATGAATCATGGAACCATGGCAAAAATTTAAAAATTTTTTTAAATTAAATGTAAAAAATTATAATCCAAATGAATCCAAACTCTCTCCCCCCCTCCTTGAGGTAAGCAACTTGATATGGATTTTGCATGTGCAATCATGTAGAACTATTACAGTTATTCTTAGTCTGGTCCTTAATATAGACTTTTCTATTCTTAGGAATTTACTAAGGTATGTCTCCACTTCCCAAGAAGACCTAAAGATCCAGAGCAGTTACCCAACGGGATGGAACAAAGTCTTTCAATCTCCAACACTACGGACCATGCTAGTGGGCATTTAGTAAATAACTAGTGGATAGATGAGTATGTATGGACGGACAGAGAGACGGACAAACGGAAGGACAGATAGATGGATGGATGGGTGGATGGATGGACGGACGGAGACTAGGAACTCTCAGAAGAGAGCGGGGACTCTTGCCCAGTCCATATCGGCAAAGCACACAGTTTACCACTCTGGTCGCAGGGAGATGCTGAGTCCAGAGGACCATATCCCTAATTGTCCACCAGGTGGCGATCTGGCTTCACTTTACCACCTACCCCACCCCCTGCCCATGGTGATGTAACATTTCACCAGCCCTGACATTTACTCTCCACCGCCCCCTGGGGGAACCGGGTGCCAAATACAAAGAGACTATGTAAATTCCCTGTTGGATTGGGTGGCGCCAACCTGGGGTTGCCAGAGGACTGAATGCCAGGAATCTGGCTTTTGGATTTGGGCGGTCCACACCAGCCCCTACCTCTCCTGGTCCCTCTCTCTCTCTCTCTCTCTCTCTCTCTCTCTCTCTCTCTCTCTCTCTCTCTCTCTCTCTCTCTCTCTCTCTCTCTCTGTCTCTCTCTCCCTCTCTTTCCCCCCCCCTCTCTCCCCCCCCCCCCCTCTCTCTCCCCCTCTCTCTCCCCCTCTCTTTCTCCCTTACCTTTCGGCTGAGAATTGATATGGCATTAAGGCAGAAGAAGGGTATTGGGCAAGTTCCCTAACCCCCTTTGCCTTAGTTTCCTCCTCTTTAATGAGCTGAACAAAGAAATATCAAACCACTCTTGTATTTTTGCCAAGAAATGGGGCAATGGGGGTTAAGGGACTTTCCCAGAGTCACACAGCTGGGAAATGTCTGAGGTCAAATTTGAACCCAGGACTTCCTGACTGCAGGAGTGGCTTTCTATCCACTGAGCTACCCATCTGCCTCCCATTCTGCTCTTTTCACTGGGTTATATTGGCCCATCTACTTACATTTATTGTGCCACATGGTAAGGCCAGAGAGCCAGGGGAGCCTAGAAATTAAAAATGAACAGATATGCAAGGCTCCTAAACCCTAACTTTCCCTCTCTGCCCTTCCACCCATAAAAACCCCCAGACAATGAAAAAAAATCTCATTTCTTTTCTTTCTCACTTGAAGTCCCTTGAATGGAACTAGGAGAGATTAGTTGCTGTCCAGATGTTTGGGAAAGTGAATAACAACTTGGGCCTGGAAGCACAAAATCAGATTAATTATATCATTGCAGTTTTTTCTTGTTCCTTAAAAAAAAAAATCGATGCTTCACTTCCTAGCTAGATGACCCTGGATAAAGTCACTTGACCCTAATTGCCTAGCCTTTACCCCTTTTCTGCATTGGAACTGATACTTAGTAGGATTCTAGGAGAGAAGGTAAGGTAGTTTGGGATTTTTTAATGATGCTTTTTGGGGAGGCAAGGAAAAAGCCAAAGGATTCAAATTCTGGATAATAACATGTGAGGGTTGGGGCAAGCAATGAACAGAATGGATAGAGGTAGAATTTAAGCCCTTATGCACCTGAGACCTCCACTAAAGCTCTGCTCCCAGCCCTACCAACGCAGTTAGAGGGAAAGCTAAGGCAAGCCCTGCCCAGTGAGGAAAGAAGGAAGGAAGACTTCAATTATGGATCTAGTGGGAACTAACTGCATCTCTGTGGTCTGAGGAAAAGGCACCATGTCCAGGGTTAGGAACACTGGGACTAGATCATCCTAGTTTGAATCCTGCCTTTGTCACTCCTACCTGAATGACCTTGGACAAGTCACTTAATCTCTTTGGGTCTCAGTTTTCTCATCTATTTAAAAAAAAAGAGAAGCCTCTAGGTGGCTTGGTGGATGAATAGAGCATCAGGGCTGGAGTGGGGAGGACTTGAGTTCAAATGTGGCCCTAGACATTTCCTAGCTGTGCGACCCTGAGCAAGTCACTCAATGCTACTTGTTTAGGACTTGCCCTTCTTTCTTAGGGTTGTTTCTAAGATAGAAAGTAAGGATTTAAAAAATTAAAATAACATTTAAAAATTTGAGAGTAGGAATAGATCATTGGTTCTTAACCTGGAGTCTGGATAGATTTCTTGGATGGGGAAGATAATGATGTCTTTGTTTTAATATAATTAATTTTCCTTTGTAATTCTAGAGCACTTTGTTATATACATTTAAATGCTTTCATCTCAGAGAGGGTCCATGGACCTCTCTAGAAAACTGTGAAAAGAGTCCATGACCAAAAATAACCCTGACCTAGATCATGGAGGTCCTTGGATCAAATCTGGCCTCAGACACTTGCTAGCTGTATGACCCTGAGCAAGATCATGTCTCGGGGTCCTTTCTAGCTGAATGATCCTACAGTCTTCTCTATGACTGAGCAAAAGGGCAGAAGAATGGCTCGAATCTGGATGGGCAGAAACATTTCCTGATGGGGATGTATTGGGGAAATACCAGAGCAGATGCTCTCACACCCCTTCCTAGGAGCCCTTCAAGCCAAGGGAGAGTCCATAAGGTCCCATGTATAGGGATAGAAGGTGATTTATTTTTTTTTCATTTCATTATTTTTGAATGAAAAATATTTCAGTCTGGGGATATTTACAGTCACTTTACATCAATCAGTGACAAGCCTTCATTAAGTATGATGTGACAGATATTGTTTAATCAGGAAAGAATGATCTTACCAGGACCCACAAGTGAGGCACTTTCGTGTTCATGAACTCTGAAATTCCTAGAAGGTGATTTCTTGAGAATTCTTCAAACCCAAAGTTGTTGGAGTTTCAGAATCCACCAAAGAAGGACACAGCGAGGCTCTCCAGTGTCCTTGCCAAGAAAACCTGTGAGCAGTTGTGGTCCGTGGGGGCAGGAAGAGTTGGACACAAATAAACAGAAGTTTTAGAATAGGAAAAAATAGAATAGAATGTTAGAGCTGAAGGAGACCTAAGAAATCAGCTAGTCCAGCCTTCTCCGGTAAGGAAAATGAAGACTAGGGAAGGGAAGTAAAATGATGTATTATGGTATCAACCAAGGGCTCTTTGATGTTCTAAAAAGAGTTTTAGTCACAGTGCAGCACTGCTTCTCATCTCACAGAATCCACCTTATCCCAAACTCTCAAATATGTCATTTGCTTTTCAGAATTATATAGGTATGGGGGTCAGCTGAGTGGCTTGTTGGATTGAGATCCAGGTCACAAGACAGGAGGTCCTAGGATCAAATTTGGCCTCAGACACTTCCTAGCTATGTGACCCTGGGCAAGTCACTTAACCTCCATTGCCTAGCACCTACCAGCCTTCTGCCTAAAAGATAAGGGTTTAAAAAAAATAGTAGTAGTAATAGGTAAACTAGTGGTTAGAGCACCAGATCTGGAATGAAGAAGACTTGAATTCAGATATGGCCTCAGACATTTACTAGCTGTGTGAACTTGGACAAGTCACTTAACCTTAATTTTCTCTTCTGTAAAATGAGGATTAAGAAATACTCAGTATTGGTTCTAAGATAGAAGTTAAGGAGAAGGGAAGGGAAGTGAAGGGAACGGAAGGGAAGGGAAGGGAAGGGAAGCTAAGGGAAGCTAAGGGAACAGATCGGAACAGAAGGGAACAGAAGAGAACAGAAGGGAATGGAAGGGAAAGGAAGGGAACGGAAGGGAATAGGGTTGTTGTATCAAATGAAATAATGTTTATAAAGCTCTTAGCAAGGTGCCTGGCATATAATGGGCACTATATAAATGCTAGCTATTATTATTATTCCATAGCAAAACTTCTCCCTTACCTAGTTTTGGGTGGATCTTCCCAGAATTCTTCCTTAAAGTTCTATCCCTTTCTATAATCTTTCCTTTCTCTCCTTCCCAGAAATCTGAGGCACTAGCAGCCCCTTGACCACTCAGGGAAATTGCAAATTTGTGATTCCAGTTCCTTGACCCTACATTCATAGGCTATGTGACCTTGAGTTAGTGGTTCCCATTCCCTGCTTCCCATACTTTGGTATGGGGAGAACTGATTACTCACCCCATATCCCAGTAATCAATTATGTGGTACCAATAAGATCTTAAATATTTTCCAGAATGTAAAGACAGAGGAGGAGAAAGATTGAAGCCATCATAAGATCACCAATTTACAGCCAGAAGGGGTCAATCCCCTTATCCCCAACTTTAAAAATAAGGAGACTGAGCCCCAGAGGGGAAGTGACTTACTCAAGGTCACTCAGGAAGCGGCAGAAATAGGGTTCAAACCTATATCCTTTGAGCCTAGATCTCAGCACTTTTTACACTAAAACTGCTTCTTTGATTTGTGATTATATCTAGTTATTTAAATTCTTTGACACCCCCCCTAACACACACCTAATCTATAAAATGGGCATAACACTTTGCTGCCCAACTCTGATGGTGGGCAAGAGGAAAGTATTATCTAAATCTTAGACCTCTACAGAAATGTTTTGTAAATGTAGTTATTGTAGGTACCCACTAAGTTTATCCTCAGATATTCCATCACTTTGGCTTGGGTTCTTCCATGATCTTAGCATCCATTATGTCTGCCTGTTTTAGGACCCAATTGTGGGGTAGAAGTGATCGTAGCAGATAAAGAACAGAATATTTGATCCCTTGAAGAGTTTGTAGAGGAATTGGGAGGAAAGGTAAAGAGAAGAATGAATACCCAAGATAGAACTAAAGATTCTAACCAATGATTCAGGCAATCCACAAACATTTATTAACCACCTACTATGTGCCAGGCATGGTTCTAGGTCAATGATGGTGAACCTTTTAGAGAAAGAGTGCTGTGACCCTCCCCCCAAGTTCTGGGTATGCCATGCTCCTCCCCCTAACCCCACACAGGGGAGGGAGAAAGTGCTCCCATTGGGCTGTTGGGCAAACCAATGGGTGAAGTAAAAAAATATTGTCAGACACAGTGGAGAGAAGGAGAGCAGCTCTACCTGAGTCCCTCTGCCTTTCTAGTAACAAAAATCAGGGGGGGCAGGGGGAGGAGGGTGGCAGAGTGCCCACTTAGAGTGCTCTATGTGCCATCTTTGGCACCCATGCCATAGGTTCATCACTGTTCTAGGTAATAGGGATTCAAAGACAAAAAAAAAGAAAAATAGTCCCTGCTCTCTACTGGAGATATAAATATAATGTAGATATAAAAATAAATATAATATGTAATAATATAACAAATATAATATATAATATAGTGTATTAATGTAATATAGTAAATATAAATATAATTAATTAATATAAAATATAACCACCATAATATATAGACCTAAAAATATAATATTGTAAGTAGAATTATAATTAATAAATATATATGATATAATATATAGTAAATATATGACTAAAATTAAAATAATCATACTTAATATAAATATAAAATAAATAGATAAATATACACATATAGGAATATATATGCTTAAGTATATAGACTCAAGGACACACACATATATACACACAGTAAAAATAAAGTAATTTGGGGGGGGGGGAAGTCTCTCTTAGCTAAGTGAGTCAGGGAAGGACACATGTAGGTGATGCTACTTTAGCAGTTTCGAAGAGAAGCAGAGAGTAATGCTGAACTTGGGGCTGGAAAACCTGAATTAAAATTCTGTCTCAGACACATTTACTAGCTGTGTGACCCTGATTTTTCAGCATCAGTTTTCTCTACTGTAAAATGGCGGTAATAATAATAGCACTTATTTAAGAGGGCGGTTATGAGGATCAAAATGATAATATATATAAAAAATGCTTTGCAAACCTTAAAAACTCTGTGTAAATGCCAGCTACAACTATTGTTCTTATTACAGTGGAGAATTCTATGGGACATGGGGTAGTATTTGAGATGTTTATAGGCAGATAGGTGGTACAATGGAAAGAGTGCCAGGTCTGGAGATGGGAGGGTTCAAATGTGACCCCAGACACTTCCCAGCTGTGTGACCCTGGGCAAGTTACTGAACCCCATTGCCTAGCCCTGACCACTCTTCTGCCTTAGAAACAATACACAATATTGATTCTAGGACAGAAGATAAGGATTTTTAAAAAAGAAAGAAGAGTGCTGAACCTGGAGCCAGGAAGACTCATCTTTCAGAGTTCATATCTGACCTCATACTCTTACTGGCTATGTGACTCTGGACAAATCATTTAACCCTATTTGCCTCAGTTTCCACATCTGTAAAATGAGTTGAAAAAGGAAATGGCAAACCACTCCAGTATTTTTGCCAACAAAAACCCCAAATAGGATCATGAAGAGTTGGACATGAGTGAAAAAAGAGCTCAACAGCATGTGTGTGTATATTATATACTACATGTATGTATAGTGTGCATATTTGATGTGTTTACATGTGCATCTATGTACATGTGTATATTTGTTTGTTGTATATATGTAGAATGTTTATTATGTATATGTATAATACATGTATATATGTTTGTATGTGTGGGTATGTGTGCCTTTTTTTTTTTAAGAAAGGAGTCACTAAACCAAGAGATGGATATATATTGATGGAAAAGACAAGGGATCATTTTTTTAAAACCCTTACCTTCCATCTTGGAATCGATACTATGTTTTAGTTTCAAAGCAGAAAAGCAGTAGGGGATAGGCAATAGGGGTTAAGTGACTTGCCCAGGGTCACACAGCTAGGAAGCATCTGAGGCCACATTTGAACTCAGGATCTCCTGTCTTTGGGCCTGGCTCTTAATTCGCTGAGCCATCCAGCTGCCCCATCAAGGGATCATTTTTACAAGAGAGAAGCACCTGACTTAGAGGAGGGAAGCAATTTGCCTAAGGTTACACATGTGGGGACTAGCAGGGCTGGGCCTTGAACC